>NC_068279.1:52715946-52895946 GCF_025860055.1 Xyrauchen texanus | reverse complement strand
AGATAATTGGAAGAGAGTGTTATGAATCTTAACCCCCATTGAGATATTTGTGGGATCAGCTAGACTGTAAGGTGTGTGAGAAGTGCCCGACAAGACATTGTGTTGGTATTCAAGGTACAGCTCTGAATTGGTGTTATTTTACTGTTACGCTGATGACACAAAGATCTATGTACCTATAAAACGTCATGACAAACAAGCTCTTGACCCTCTCTTAGGTTGTCAGCAGGAACTCAAAACCTGGGTGACAGATAATTTCCTACACCTTAATGAGAGTAAAACAAAAATTGTCCTGTTTGGACCAAACAAGCTTAAAACAGTGAACAACATTGACTTAGGTATTCTCACTCCTCATCTCACTTCTCACGCTTAAACTTAGACTTTTTCTCTGATAGTAGCCTAAAGTTCGACAAACAAATTAACGAAGTGGTTAGATAGAATTTTTTCAGAATACGTCACCTAGCTAAAACAAAACTTTTCTATCCATGAAACCTTTTGAAATTGTGAAACATGCTTTTATTTCTTCACGCTTGGATTACTGTAATTCTCTGTAATCTGGCCTGCACCAATCAGCACTATCCCGCCAGCAGATGGTCCAACATGCTGCAGCACGATATTTAACGGGCAGTCGTAAACATCCTGGTCTCCTTGCAGGTTTCAAATTGATTTTAAGATTTTACCATTTGTCTATAAATCCTTAAACAATAATCCCATTATCTTTGTGATTTGGTTCTTCCGCATCACCAAACCAGCTTACTCATATCCGGGGATTGTGGACTTCTGTATGTTCCTAGATCCAGGATGAAGCATAGAGGTGATCGTGCTTTTTGTATCACTGGCCCCAAACCTTTTATTTTTATATATATATATATATATATATATATATATATATATATATATATATATATATATATACATACACACACACACACACACATGTTGGGTTTCAATGTTTTATGGGGACTGGTTTTTATACTGTGCAAACTTTATATTCTATCCCCTAAACCTAACCCTACCCCTACACCTAACCCTCACAGAAAACTTTCTGCATTTTGACATTTTCAAAAAAAACATAATTTAGTATGATTTATAAGCTGTTTTCCTCATGAGGACCAACAAATTGTCCCCACAACATCAAAAATGTCATGCTTTACTATCCTTATGGGGACATTTGGTCCCCACAAAGTAATAAACACACACGCACACACACACACACACACACACACACACACACACACACACACACACACACACACACACACACACACACACACACACACACGTAGTGTTTCCATGTTTTATGGGGACTTTCCATAGACACAATGGTTTTTATACTGTACAAACTTTATATTCTATCCCCTAAACCTAACCCTACCCCTAAACCTAACCCTCACAGAAAACTTTCTGCATTTTTACATTTTCAAAAACATAATTTAGTATGATTTATAAGCTGTTTTCCTCATGGAGACCGACAAAATGTCCCCACAAGGTCAAACATTTCGGGTTTTACTATACTTATGGGGACATTTGGTCCCCACAAAGTGATAAATACACGCTCACTCACACACACACACACACACACACACACACACACAGTATATTGTAAACTTGAAACATATATTTGAAATGCCATTTGGTGCTGCTATAGTAGTGCAAATATGACACACTTAATCTGAATTATTCTCCTACAGATATCATACTATTCAAATATAAGTATTTGATTACTGACTGTCTACAAAAGGGTTATCTGTCTTTTTGAGGAAATTAAAAACAGGAGATCTTTTTACTTTGCCAGTCCTCAACATCTGGTTCATGTTAAGCTTGGTGTTCTATTATTAGAACTTAAGAAGAACACCGGGAAAATGTGAGTAAAAGCCTCATCTAACTCTTTCTCTTTCTCTTTCTCTCTCTCTCTCTCTCTCTCTCTCTCTCTCTCTCTCTCTCTCTCTCTCTCTCACACACACACACACACACACACACACTCATATGTTCTGAACCTTTCACAAACATACCCCATAACTGCAAGGGTCAGCCTTGTTATTTCTCCCTGTGTAATCAAGGCCTCTGGAGACTACATTTCTCCTTCACCTTTTCATTTACAGCCTCTCTACCTTCAACCAAATTACAATTCAGCCATGAACAATGTGCGTTTCTAAATGTCTTCTGTAGCTCTGGCTGTTTATTCTATTGTTTATTCAAGATCTGGGCTTCCTTGCATTGTGCAGGTACTCGAGGGTGGTGCGAATAAAAACCCAGAGTACAAGGCCGCAATCCCGAGGGTTCCCATTTCACAATGGAGCTCAAAAAAGCTGAAGAAAGAGAGGAAGAGACCTAACAGGACTAGAAAATAATAAACTGTCTTGGGCATTTATGAACCAATTCGAGCTAGCAGGTGTCATGTGCACTAGAGGTGTAAAAAAAAATATTGTATCCTATTGTATTTTACGATACAACGCTTACTGTACAATAGCATATGTATTGTACAATACATAAACAAACACAGAAAAATTCAAACAAAGCAGCACAATATTGAGAGCTGCAGAACAGTTTCCTACTACCAGAGGCACCGAGCGCTCACAGGAAAACAGAGCAACACACTTACAGTACATAGGCGAGAAGATTGATGGCAAACAACAAGTAGACTGTAATGTAGCGTTACAGCTTGCTAAATTTGCCAAAATATGGTGTCATGTGCTAGTGCTACAGTACATTAAACATGCCATTTTATTTATGTGAACATCACGCAAATCAGTGGATTTTTGAGGTACAAACAGCAGCTGTAAATATAACAGCCACCTCTCGCAGCTGACACTGAGCATGACATGCACAGCAAGATGCAAGTTATGAAGTCATAACTAGCAAAAAACAGCTTAATCAAATAACCAACAATGTAAGAAACCGTCTTGTTTGCTATTGAAACCCCTGTTCCCTGATGGAGGGAACGAGACGTTGTGTCGATTGTAATGACACTAGGGACTTCTTTCGAGAGCCTTGGTTACCTCTGAATATGAGAAAAGGCCAATGAAAAATTGCCGAACAGAATTTGCATGTCATACGGGTATAAAGGCAGGGATCGTGCATCTGTTCAGTCAGGATCTGCACTGAGGAGCCGAGAATAAGGTTCGGCCATTACAGTGGCTTTGTACAGTGTTGTGGCAAAGGGGACACAATGTCTCCTTACCTCCATCAGGGAACAGGGGTTACAATAGTCACCTAGACGATCCCCATCTGTCACTCACTCAATGTTGTGTCGATTGTAGTGACACTAGGGGTCCCTTTAAATTACGCCACTTACACTGAACGTGTTACCTGATCTGCTGGTGCAAGCAAGCTGTTGCATGCCAAAGAAGCAGGAGTATCAGACTGCACGTAACCTTCCCCAACGGCCCACTAAGATGTCATATTGTTTTTATTAGGTTCCCGGCATCCGACCAAGTTTTTTCCTTGAGGGGTGGGAACAAACGACGTGACAAGCATGGGAACAGGCCGAGCCAGCCGCGGCCTCTTCTCTCTCTATGTTCCTCTTCATAGAATGTTAGATGCAGCTGGGGCCATCTAGCTATGACATGAATCGGGGAAGGTGTTCTTTTCCAGTCCTATTCTTTCAGGAGCAAAAGACCCCACAGAGACCACATCCTGCCCAGGCTGGGGAGGAAGTGGGAAGTTTCAAAATACTTCACATGGGCCTGTTACACCACACGTGGAAGTGGCGGTGGTGGCGTGGTGGTAGGTACTACCTAATGAGGGAGGAGCTCTACAAACACGGCGACCGGGGCGGGGGGGCTGTCCAAGGGATACTCCAGTCCACCTGACAGGGGGATTGTATTACGGAAATGCATCACAGTGCAATACAGTGATAACCAGCACCTATGGAGCACCTATTCCAGTACAGAATAATTAGTACCCGTGGTGTGTCTGGTCGGGAATTCCTCTGCTGAATTCAGGGAGGAAGAACATCCAGGGAGCTCGAGTTTGAGGGCTCACCTGGGAGTAAAAGCAAACCTGTTCACCTCAGTGGAGGGGAATGTTGCTATGCACAATTGGTGCACCCAGTCAGCTGTTCCATGTTACTGAGTTCTACATGCTCGGACCTGACAAAACACGAGACCGACTCAACCCGGAGATTGTAGAATCTCACAAAGGTATTGGGTGTTGCCCAGCCCGCTGCTCTACATATCTGCTAGGGAGGTGCTGTTGGCTAGTGTCCAAGAGGATACCACACTCCTTGTGGAGTGTGCTCACACCTGCAAGGGGGCGGTCACGGCCTGGGTCCGATGGGCCAATGCGATGGCATCGACAACCCAGTGGGCAAGCCTTTGTTTAGAGACAGCGTCCCCTTTCCGCTGTCTGCCAAAGAAAATCAAAGAGCTGCTCAGAGCGTCTAAAGCTCTGTGTGCGGTCCAAAAAGCATATACCGGGCACAGCGATGATAAGGCTGGGTCTGCCTCCTCCTGGGCAGCACTTGCAGATTCTTTACTTGGTCCCTGAAAGGGGTCGTAGGAACCTTGGGCACATGGGGACATGGGGGACAGCCGCCCCTCCAGCTATTCTTGCAGGAATGAGAGCACTGACCCGACTGCGCACCTCCGGTCTTCAGATCAGGAAGAACACCAATTTGTGAACAGACACCACTTTAGGGTGTAAAGCTGCCTGGTAGAGGGAGTTCTGGCTTGGTTGATCATATCTACAACAGCTGGTGGTAGACCACATAGGTATTCTGCATCCCGACCAGGGGCCAGACATGGAGGTTCCAGAGGTCTGGACGCAGATGCCAGAGGGTGCCCCATCCCTGAGAAAGAAGGTCTTTCCTCAGGGGAATTTGCCAGGGAGGTGCTGTCGTGAGGAGCATGAGATCTGAGAGCCAAGTCTGAGTGGGCCAGTAGGGGGCCACTAGAGTGACTTCCCTGACCTTGCATAGCACCTGTGCAAGTAGGCTCTCTGTGGGAAATGCTTACTTGCACAGCCCCGGGGGCCAGCTGTGTGCCAGCGCATCTGTCCAGAGAGGAGCCTCCGACTTGAGGGAGTACCAGAGCGGGCAATGGGAGTTCTCTTGGGAAGCGAACAGGTATATCTGTGCTTTGCCATAATGGTCCCATATTGGGGATACTTGGGGGTGGAGCCTACACTCGCCGCTGAGCGAAGCCTGTCGCGACAGCATATCCACTGCTGTATTGAGGCTGCCCGCGATATGAGTGGCTGCCTTGGCGATTTATGTATGCTACCATCGCTGTGCTGTCTGAATGGATTAAGACAGGCTTGCTAATGGGATGATCACTTTTGATGTACCTGGTGGGGCTTTGCACCGGTGGGGAGCAGGTAGTGTTGCGTCGGGTGGCAAAGCTGCATCCTGAGGCATGTGTGCTGAGAAAAGACTCAAAAAACTTACCTTGCTCCATGTACCCAGCAGGGGGCAGGTTAGTGACTGAGGAGGAGGTCCTAGTGAGGCGTCCTCTGGACTCGTCAGAACCGGTCGGCCGGGGTTGTGTATGTTGTACAGTTGTGGGTGTGTGAGGGTTTCTACGTCCATAGTACCACTTTGACTGTAAGAGTTTGATGCCAGGGCACTGTGAGAACAGCATTTGTGAGCATTGGCTTGGTGACCCAAGGAATGAGGAAATCACTCTCTTATTGACAATGTGGCTAACCTGAATAGGAGCATCAAAAAGGCCAAGCACAACCACAAGCTAAGGATTGAGGATCACTTCAAGAGCAACTCTGATCCCCGACACAGGTGGCAAGGCATGCAGGCCATCACAGACTACAAAGCTACTAACTCCACCCTGTCACCGACACCTCCTTGCCTGATGAGCTGAACCACTTCTATGGCTGCTTCGATAGGGACAACAAGGAAGTGGCCATCAAGGCTGTGGTCTCTGCAGTTCACCACCCCTTCACACTCCACCACCGATGTGTGTGTGTGGCACTGAGAAGTATTAATGCACGCAAGGCTGCTGGTCCTGATGGTATCCCCTGACGCATACTCAGGGCCTGTGCTGGGCAGCTGACTGAAGTTTGGACTGACATATTTAATCTGTAACTAGCCCAAGCAGCTGTCTCCGCATGCTTTAAAACCACCTCCATTGTGCCGGTGCCAAAACACTCCAATGCAACAAGCCTTAATGACTGTCCAGTTGCACTCACCCCCATCATTATGTAGTGCTCCAAGAGGCTGGTCCTGGCCCATCTCAAGACCTGCTTACTACCCTCCAATTTGCCTACCGTCAGAACAGGAGCCCAGAGGATTCCATCTCTATGGCACTTCACTCTGTCCTGTCCCACCGTGACAATAGAAACACATATGTGAGAATGCTGTTCATTGATTTTAGTTCAGCATTTAACACCATCATCCCCTCCAAACTGATCACCAAACTCAGTGGGCATCATTCCTCCCTCTGTAACTGGATTCTGGACTTCCTAACCAACAGACCTCAGTCTGTTAATTTAGATAATCACACCTCCTCAACCATCACCCTAAACACCGGCGTACCACAGGGATGTGCGCTGAGCCCTCTCCTTTACTCCCTCTTCACCTACGACTGCACACCTGTACATGGCTCTAACACCATTGTCAAGTTTGCAGACGACACTACGTGATTGGTCTCATCAGCAACAATGATGAGATGGCCTACAGGGAGGAGGCCCAGCACCTATCATCGTGGTGCACTGACAACAACCTTGCTCTCAACACTAAGAAGACCAAAGAGCTCATTGTGAACTTCAGGAAGTCTAAAGCTAGCACACACACACCCATTCTCATCAACGGGACTGAGGTGGAGCGTGTCACCAGCTTCAAGTTTCTGGGCGTCCACATCTCTGAGGACCTCTCATGGACCCTCAACACCTCTACCCTGATCAAGAAGAGACACAAGAAAGTGTCTCTTCTTTCTGAGGAGACTCAAAAAGGTCCACCTGTCTCCTCAGATCCTGGTGAACTTCTACCGCTGCACGATCGAGAGCATCCTCACCAACTGTGTCACAGTTTGGTATAGCAACTGCTCTGCCCATGACAGGAAAGCACTGCAGAGGGTGGTGAAAACTGCCCAACGCATCGCCAGATCCTCACTCCTCTCCATCGAGGCCATCCAGGGCAAATGATGCTTGCGTAAGGTGCGCAGCATCATCAAAAACTGTTCCAACCCCAACCACAGACTGTTCACCCCACTCCCCTCCGGGAGGCGTTTCAGGTCCCTCCATACCAGCAGGTTCAGAGGAAGCTTCTTTCCTGCGGCTGTCACCCTACTGAACTCTAGCTCTGCATTCCGGTGACAATTGACCCCCCCCCCGGACAAGTTGCACTACCCTATCCCACCCATTCTGTTCTATTTATTTATTTATTTAAAAATTTACATACTGTAATTACACCTATACAAAGCCATATTCTACATATCTGTCTATATGGTTCATACAGAATATCCATATTTACTCTGTTTTTCTTATTATATATTCTGCTAATACACTGCATATATCTATATTATTCTACTACTTCTAATGTCACTGCTACTACATTGCACATATCTGTACATGTTGTTTATACACTGTTCATATTACATAGCCATATTTATTCTGCTCTTCTAACACTGCAATATATTTCTTGGCCTGCCTTTGCACCACCTGTCTACACTTGAATATCACATTGCACCTTTCTGCTTTTTTGCACTTCTGGTTAGATGCAAACTGCATTTCGTTGTCTTTGTACTTGTACTCTGCACAATGACAGTAAAGTTGAATCTAATCTAATCTGATTATTCCAAAGAATTTCCGAAGAAAGAATCTGATTGAACAGATGCACGATCCCTGCCTTTTATACCCGTATGTCTGGGTGTGGCCACTAAATAATATTGGATTATGTACATATTTCAAAAAACGAGTTTTTTTTTTCACAATTAAATAACATGGAAAGGACTTTTTTTTCCTCGCTAGTCACTTCAGCTTGTTCACAGAGGGCTTTCAGACAACAAGGCATAATCTTCTATAAAAATGCGTATTGTGAAAAGTGCTATACAAATATAAATGACTACAGTGTAAAAAAACTTATTTTCTAATGAAAAACATGACAATTGTGAGTTCATATTAGTTTTTCTCATCAATCATACAAAATAAATGTAGCGCTGTTGTTTAAGTTTCTTAGAGCTCTGTTTTTGTTGCCAATGTCAGACTCTTTTGTGACATTTATGATTTAAAATACATTTGTGTCAAAATCCTTGAATAAGTTTGAGTGAAACATATTTTATCGTATCGTGAGGCTATGCATCGTATCATATCATGACATTTGTGTATCGGCCTAATGTGCACCCATACTAATTTACCCACCATAACACAAAAATCCTAGGTGGTTTTAGAATTACTAAACTTTATCCTACTATTGGAAGAGACAATGAAAAGTTCTGCAACCAGTGGTGCCACATTTTGAATAAGTGTTCTTTTGATTTGATGGTATTGATAATCCAACTAAAGAACTGTCTGAAAAAGGAGAACAAATAGAGACTGTGAATACACAACTCACGTCTGAAATCACTAACAAAGATAAATTGGCAAGCATAAGAAGGGAACTGCGACAGTAAAAGACGGAACTGGCAAAAGAAGTAAAAGTTGTGAAAATTAGAACAATTAATTAAATAATGTATATCCTTGGAGGATGCAAAAGAAATCAAATTACATCAGAAGTAACTGACCATATGGACGACAACAGGGTAGATGGCATTTCACATGAGACACCGGACCCTCCAGTGCTTCATCAGTGGATGATGAGTCAGACTACAGCCATGGCTCGGGTTTGAGTACACAATCTTTTTTAGGCGAAGTGCAAGAAATGCTGCTCTGAATTGAACAAGCACTACACAGTTGCCTTTAATGGTTTGTTGAAATCCCAACGTGAAGCCCTTACTGAATTAAGAAAAATGCCAGTATTGTAATAAAACCAGCTGATAAGGGTGGAGCAATTATTATTCTCAATCATGAAGATTATGTAAATGACACCACATTTGATTCCACATATTATGAAAAACTTAAAGAGTAACCCCACAAATGAATTCAAGGATGATATTGATTCGAGATTAAAACAATTACTTGAGAGGGGAGAAATCACAAAAAAAGAATATGAGTTTATGCCGGTATCACATCCAATAATGCCAGTAATATGCACCCTGCAATAGCAGTATCTGTTATTGATTCACTTACAGAAAATATTTCCAGTTTTGTTCATTTTTTCTTATAACCGTTTGAACCACCCTTCCATCTTATGTACGAGATTCAATGGACATTGTGACAGGGTGGAGGGCGGGTTGGGTCGTGATGCTGCACACCCTGCCCCTAATCAGGCTAATCAAGCCTCCGAGAGGGATAAAGGCCGACTGGAGGCTGCAGTGTGTGAGAGAGAGAGATTTACAGGCAGCTGTCCAACACCTTTTTGTATTTATCTTTTTGTTTCAGTTCTTCATTAAAATATTATTTATATTGTCAAGCCGGTTCTCGCCACCTCCTTTCCTTTAACCCCTTTACACTGGTGCAGAAATCCAGGAAGGAGGAGGGATGCACCGTAGTGGAGTTCTCACCGCTACCATCCACCCCAAAGGAGCAGCCGCGGCCATCCACCGGAGGACGGAGGAGCCCGGCCGCCTGGAAGCGGAGGAGCGGCCACCAACTACGAGGGGAGAAGGAGCTCCCAACCAACCGCCCGGAGCGGTTACCGCTGCTAGGAGCGGGGGAGACCCCTACCGTCCACAAAAAAATGTGGAGGGGTGTTCCATCTGCCAGGGGCTGGAGGACTGCTTCCGATCCACCCGGGGAGGCGTGGCTGTCGTCCGCTAGAGGGTGGAGGATTGGTCGAGGACCAAGCTACAGCATATCAGAGACCCGGTGAGTAAGTGTTTTTTTTCTTCTCTCTCTCTCCTCTCTTTCTACCGCTGCCGCTACACGTGGGCCTTTCCCTCTCTTTTAAACTTTACTTTGGTTTTTAGGGGTACTGCACTGTTGCAGGGAGTACCCCCTGTGTTTTTAATTACTATTGTTTCACTTTTTAAAAGTTAACTTTGGTTTTTAGGGGGTACTGCACTGTTACAGGGAGTAACCCGTGTTTTTAATTATTGTTGTTTCCCTCCACCTGTCCCTTCCCAGATTCAGGAAGGCACGGATGACCTGCCTGGGATGTACGTCATACCGGAGCTCCCTGGCCTGAGAGAACAAGGGAAGAATGTGACAGGGCGGAGGGCGGGGCCGGGTTGTGATGCTGCACTCCTGGCCCCTAATCAGAATAATCAAGCCTCCGAGAGGGATAAATGCCGACTGGAGGCTGCAGTGCAGAGAGAGAGAGAGAGAGAGAGAGAGAGAGAGAGAGAGAGATTTACGAGCAGCTATCTGACATCTTTGTGTGTTTGTCTTTTTGTTACAGTTCTTCATTAAAATATTATTTATATTATTTACAAGCCGGTTCTCGCCTCCTCCTTTCCATTAATCCCTTTACAGACATGATTAACATGTTAAAATCTGTCAATGATTTGGGGGAAAATATATAACTGGTGACAATGGATATTCAGAACCTCTTCACCAATGTTGATTATCAGGGAGGCATTTGAAGCATTAACATATTTTTTGGATACTAGACTACCAGATATTAAACCCAGTACCCAGACAATAAGAACAAAGAATGTTTTCATATTTCAAAAATAATTGTATTGACTGTGTAAAGGAACTGCTATGGGCAGCAAGATGTCACCTGATTTCAGTTCTCTATAAGTGGCTTGTTTTGAAAAAGATCATGTGTATGATTTAGACAACCCCTACAAAGAGTGTGTAAAACTTTGGAAGAGATATGTTGATGACATTTTTTAAATTTTGGGGGGTTCTGTTGAAAATGTACTAAAGTTCTACACATATCTTAATGCTTGTCATGAACATTTAAAATTCACTATCTGTTATGATTCACAGCAGGTTTGTTTTTTGGACATTTAAATAAAAAGACAAGGAAAAACATTGATAACTGACTTCTACTTAAAAGAAATGTTTGGTTACGTATGTAACCTCCGTTCCCCGAGGGAGGGAACGACACGTTTTGTCGGAGAAGCGACACTAGGGGTCTCTCTTGAGCGCCGATATCCACCTCTGATCTATGAAAAAAGGCCAATGAGAGTTGGCAGCCAGTATTTGCATGTCCCGCCCCCGGACATACGGGTATTTAACCGGCGCAAATACGGGAGTTCATTCATTCATTTTCTGAGGAGCCGGAAATGGTCCGGCCACAACAGTGGCTCGGTTCAGCGACATAGTGGAGGAAAGACACAACGTGTCGTTCCCTCCCTCGGGGAACGGAGGTTACATACGTAACCAAACGTTCTTCTGTCGCTCTCTCCATGTTGTGTTGGAGAAGCGACACTAGGGGACCCATTCCAATCTTGCCATGTGCTGAACCGTATGCGTGAACTGCCGATACAGAGGCGGGCAGGGATTCATCCAGTGCCACGCATCGCCTGTACCCGGCTGCACGCACTCTTCCCCAATGCCCCATAGGAACATCGGGATCCTTCTAGTTACCCTGAGAGGGGAACAAGGCGATGTTTGCCAACATGGGAACGGGCCAGCCTGGCTGGGCCTCTTTTCTCTCTATGTTTCTTGCATAGAGCAATCACGGCCGGGCCCTTACACGCATATAGGGAAGGGGTCTTACCCAGACCCTCGCGGAGACCACACCTGCCCTTTTTCTTGGGGAGGAAAAGTGGTAGACACGCCACACGGCCGCCTTAGGGCTCGTGGTGGAAAGTATGGTGCGGTGGTAGATCCAGCCTCGAAAGGGGAGTTGCTACAGCACGGCGACCGGGCAGCTGTAACTGCCTAAGGGAGACACGGGGTCCGCCGTAAGGGGACAGAACCGTGGAAATACACACAGGGGGAGTCCGAGCAGGAGGCCTTACCTGTGGAGCACCTATACCAGTACAGGGTAGCCATCAGGGTACCCGCAGTGGCTTGGGTCGGCGAGTTCCTCCGCTGAACCGCGGACCCGGAGGGCTGGGGAGGAATCGACCAGGGTCCCGACTCGGAGTGGGGCGCCCTGGGAAAAAAGGTGCACTACTTAACCTTGACGTCAGGAAAAGGGCGCTAGGCGCAAGTGATTCACCCAGCCGGTCGGTCTATGTGTTACCGAGTTCTACGG
This sequence comes from Xyrauchen texanus, assembly GCF_025860055.1. Taxonomy (NCBI): domain Eukaryota; kingdom Metazoa; phylum Chordata; class Actinopteri; order Cypriniformes; family Catostomidae; genus Xyrauchen; species Xyrauchen texanus. Next base: position 52,883,807 of record NC_068279.1, on the reverse strand, counting down.
GCTCGGTCCTGACAAAACACGAGACGCAACCGACTCAACGCGGAGGTTGTAATACCTCGCAAAGGTGTTGGGTGTTGCCCAACCCGCGGCTCTACAGATGTCTGCTAGGGAGGTGCCCTTGGCCAGTGCCCACGAGGACGCAACACCCCTTGTTGAGTGAGCTCGGACCCGCAAGGGTAGGGGCACAGCCTGGGTGTGATAAGCCAGTGTGATGGTGTCGACAACCCAGTGGGCGAGCCTCTGTTTGGAGACGGCATTCCCTTTCTGCCGTCCCCCAAAGCAGATAAAGAGCTGCTCAGAGCATCTGGTGCTCTGTGTGTGGTCCAGGTAAATGCGCAGGGCGCGCACTGGACATAGCGCTTGCAGGTTGCAGGTTCACCACCTGATCTCGGAATGGTGTGGTAGGAACCTTGGGCACATAGCCCGGTCGCGGTCTTAGGATCACAGACGTATCTGCCGGACCGAACTCCAGGCAAGTGTCGCTGACAGAGAACGCTTGCAGGTCCCCGACCCTCATGATAGAGGCGAGCGCGATCAGCAGGGCCGTCTAAAGAGAGGCAATCCAGCACCGACTGAGCACGCTCGCTCGTGAGACGTGCTGTCATTGGGACTGTGTCTAACTCCAACCCGAGAAAAGAGATGCTCTGAACCGGAGTGAGCTTGCTCTTTTCCCAGTTGACCTGAAGCCCCAAGCGGCTGAGGTGCCGGAGCACCTGGTCTCTGTGTGTGCATAGTAACTCTCGAGAGTGTGCTAGGATAAGCCAGTCGTCGAGGTAGTTGAGAATGCGGATGCCGGCTACTCGTAGCTGGGCAAGAGCCACATCTGTGACCTTCGTGAAGACACGAGGGGACAGAGACAGGCCGAAGGGGAGGACTTTGTACTGAAACGCCTGGCCGTCGAACGCGAACCGTAAGAAGGGTCGGTGTCCTGGCAGAATTGAGACGTGGAAGTACGCGTCCTTCAGGTCTACCGCTGCGAACCAATCTAGATGCTGAACGCCAGCCAGAATATTTCTCTGCGTGAGCATTTTGAACGGGAGTTTAACAAGGCCCGATTGAAAACTTCGCGAGGTCCAGGATTGGTCAGTAAGCCGCTGCCTTTCTTGGGTACAATGAAGTAAGGGCTGTAGAAACCCTTCCTCATTTCGGTTGGAGGGACGGGCTCTACCACGCCCTTGGCTAAGAGGGTCGCGATTTCCGTGCGCAGGGAACTGGCATGCTCACCGTGTACTGCGGAAAGCCGGACGCTCCTGAAGGGGCGGAGCCGGGCAAACTGAATTGCATAACCGAAGTCGAATGGTCCGGTGCAGCCAGCGTGATGCATTGGGAAGCTAAAACCACGCTTCCCAGCTCTGCGCTAGGGGCACCAAAGGGACGAGTATTTTGGACGTACCCGGCGGGGCCTCGCAGCGGGCAGAACAGGTAATGCAGCGTCAGGCGGCTTCGTTGTGGTCTGAGGCTGGGGTGCTGAGAATAGACTCAAAGCACTTACCTTGCTCCGCGCACCTGGCAGGGGGCGGGTTCGTGACTGAGGAGGAGGTCTGCTGGCGTCCTCTGGACTCGTCTGAACCGGCCGGCCGGGGGGCAGGCGTAGGCAGACGGAAGGTGGGATCGCCACGTCCGGTGTACCGGGACTGTCGTAATCTGAAAGCAGATTGCCGTGAGAACGGCATTTGCGGGCCAGGTGACCCAGAGGCAAAGGAAATAGCTCTTTTATTGAGAATGTGGGTACCACAGCCCCCGTCAGGGGGTGTGGCAAATGAAAAAACAAAGGATTCTCCTCCCAGCCCTCCACCGGGGGATGGAGCGGTCTTACCACCTCCGGAGCTAACGTCTTGGGCTCTGGGTCGGCTGTCTTAGGAACGCTTGGGAGCCTTCCGGGTCCTAGAGGGGGTTCGTGAGACAGGGGGCGTTCACCGCCTGCAGGGTGCTCGATGCTGGGGCTGAGAGCTGGGCCCGGGTTGAGGCGGAGCAGGAGCTGGTTTCTTCGCAGGGGGACACCCTCGGCAGGCAGACGGGGCAGGGCCCGTAGCGGCAGGTGTGCGGCGGGGCATGATGTGAGAGATGGCCTCCGTCTGCTTCTTCACCGTGGAGAACTGTTGGACGAAGTCCTCGACGGTGTTGCCGAAAAGGCCAATCTGGGAGACAGGTGCGTCTAGGAAGCGGTTCTTGTCGGCCTCACGCATCTCGACCAGATTGAGCCAAAGATGGCGTTCCTGGACCACTAGGGTGGCCATCGCCTGTCCGAGTGCCTGCGCTGTGGCCTTCGTCGCTCTCAGGGTGAGGTCGGTCGCTGAGTGCAGTTCCTGCAGCACATCAGGATCAGGTCCGCCCCGTGCATGTTTCTGAGTGCTTTGGCCTGGTGGACTTGCAGGAAGGCCATCGCATGCAGGGCGGAGGCAGCGCGTCCAGCCGCACTGTAGGCCTTCGCGTTGAGCGAGGATGTTGTCCTACAGGGCTTGGATGGGAGTACGGGGCGGCCACACCAGGAGGTAGGGCTACCAGGGCATAGATGGTACGCAACTGCCCTATCGACCTGGGGAATCGCCCCGTATCCGTGGCGCTCTCCGCCGTCGAGGGTGGTGAGAGTGGAGCGAGTGGCACCTAGACGAGCGGAGAGCGGGCACTCCACGTGACGCCAGCTCGTCATGCACCTCCGGAAAAACGGGACCGGGGATGCATGCCGCGAACGCGCGCTGCCCCCAGAAACCAGTCATCCAACCGTGAAGGCTGTGGGGAGGATGGAGGGTTCCAATCCAACCCCACGCTCACGGGCGCCCGAAAGCATGTCAGACATCTGAGCGTTGGCCTCAGCCTGGGCCTGCTGGCCCGAGGCGGCAGTCCAGGGGAGTCCTCGGCATCAGACATCACACTCTCCGATGCAGCGGCGAGCTCATCTGCTTCGGGCTCGGAGGATAGACAGCCGGGCCGTGAGGCGAAGCCGCTGTGGCCGCTGAAGCGGACGGGACCAGCGAGCGTGTCGGGGAATGGGAGGTTCGCGGGGGGCTACCTGGCGAAACTGCACCCGCTGCCGCCCCCAAATCGCCCCCAGCGCCAACCGCATCATCCTCAATCCCGTGGGAAGAAGGAGCAATGCGGGGTGCAGCTGGGGTGGCTAGCTCTCTGTTGAAAGCAAGCCGCGACCGCAACGTGGTCATGGTCATGTTCTCGCAGTGAGAACATGAGCCATCCACAAACGCCGCCTCGGTGTGATCGCGGTGTGACACATGAGACAGCGCCTGTGGCCGTCTGAAGCGGAGAGCACTCTACCGCATCCAGGAACAACACGGGGCGGAAGGGCATCTTGAAAAAGACGCGTCCTGAAAAGGACGTTCAACGCCGCTGTGTTTTGCTCTTTTAGAGAAATTCACTCTTTTAAGGGAAATAACTCTTTTAATACACAGTATGTGTGTGTGTCTGCGCTGTCGAAGCGCTCAGGGGCAACAATGCACGCCGTGCAATGCGAAGGAGAAAGCCGCTGTTGTGCGCCGTCAAGATCCAACAGCATGCAGATCGTCAGAGGAAACAGGAACGTCAGTGGTGTGTAACTCGCAGCAAACTGCAGACAGACTACTGGCTCCGAAGAAATTTTCTGAATGAACTCCCATATTTGCGCTCAAGTGAGACCCCTAGTGTCGCTTCTCCAACGTGGAGAGAGCGACAGAAGGGGAACTGAAAGTTTTTTTTACATGGAAAATCTTTCCATTCATTACCATTGAAAAAAGTTTACCATTAAGTCAATTCAGCTGTTTTAGGAGAATATGTACTGAACAATCTGATTGGGAAAAACAGGCTGATGTTTTACAATATAGGTTGAAGAAAAGAGCATACTCCGATGAATGGATCAGTACAGCTAGGGAGATGTATTAACAGAGGACACAGTATTAATGTTTATTGAAAAAAAGAAAAAGCATCTTTAAATACTGGTCCTATATGTTGTATTCAGTACTCAGCCCTTGGAAAAGAATAAAGAATAAAAATAAATAAATCAATAAAAATCACCTTTGGTTCAGATCCAACACTTCGAGATGTATTCAAAGAATGTCCCATAGTTGTATATAAACAACCTCCTAATTTGAGACAAATGTTAGTACACGGTGATTTGATCAAAAAACTTTTTTAGGTCATGTACCTTTAAAAACAAGGATTTCTGAACAAGGAGTTGTATTCGGAACCAGGACCAACGCAGCGCAGTAGCTTTACATTTTAAAGAAGCAAAGCATCCTGTGTTTCACTAAGGTACATAGGGATTGAACAAGTTAAGTGTCCCAAAGTGAGGAGTCATGAATAACCTATTACTTACACTGTAAAACATTTCTGTAATTTTAACAGTAAAAGACTGTAAATATGCTACTGATAAAAAAGTTAATGGATTAACGATTATCAATTAACTATTGTTATAATTGACTATTCCCATAATGAAATATGATAGGGAATTGTGTTTTAACTGTAATATGAAATGTACAGTTAGTACAGTAGTTTTTACAATAAAATGTTGTAAATGTGAAAAGTAAGATTTTCCTGTATAATTAATGGTAAAATTTTACATTGTTTAACATGAGTGTACATACACTTTTTACAGTAAATGATTGTTCATATTACAGTTAAAACACAATTCCCTATCATATTTCATTATATTTTATGGGAATATGGGAATAGTTGTTTCTTCTTATATTTAATATTAGTTACATACATCGGGGTGTTCTGTTTTATATGTTATGTAATTTAGTTAATGTTTACTGCATTATTTAAATCTCACATGTGTTACCCTGATGATGTTTTGTGTTTGTGTGAGTGACACTGGGCAATGACTCTACATGTTTATTGGTCATTGCTTCTGGAAAAGCCACTATTGGTGAATGTCATGTCATCACGTGCTCTTCTGAAATTTTTACGGTAATTAACAATACCTATAAAGTAAAAAGCAGATTTTTACAGTTTCAGAAGGTTAATATCAAGTTTATGACCTTTTTTTTTTTTTTTTACTGTAAACATATATATTTGTGCCAGCGTGGTCATATAAATTACAACAGTTTTAAACTGTAAAATGTGCAGGTTTTTTTCTGTAAAGTTGTTTACATTTTTACTGTATTTTTTTACATAATTATTCTGGCAACCACAGCTGCCAGTTTTTAATTTCTTTGTCTTTTTTCTTTTTTGTAAAAACAACAGGATTTTTTGTACAGTGCAGGAGAGAAACGTATATTTATTCTTTACAAACATTGACTCAAAAGGCTTGAACCATGATTATGACATAAAACCAGTTTTGTGATTTTAAATTTGGTGTATATAAAAACAATATATATATATTTTTTTTTTTATTATTTCTTTAATTTAATGTTTTTAAGGTATGTAAAAAAAAAAAAAAAAAACATTATTGGGTTTTGTATGGATTGAAACATGTAGAATATTTATCCTGTTTATTGAAAAATGTGGTGTTCCCTTGTGAATGTTTTTCACTACATCCAGTAATGTATTCTCCACCCAGTTTGTATCTTCTATAAAAAGAAGTATAAAACTTAGGAGGGAAAAGATAATCAGTGAGTTTGACCTGAGGAAGACCCAATTTGGGTCGAAACATTGTCAATAAACTGGAACATTTAGCAGTGTGCCAACGTCTCTACTCATTTTTATCATCCTTTCTTGTATAGCTACTTTAAAACAAATCAAAAACACACAACTGGTACATATTCAACACATGGAAGACTTTTGATCGCTTCAAAAAATAGCAGGACACCTCTCTTTAGGTAACATAATTTAAGGTGCTCATTAACTTCCATAACACACGTTGCGATACAAGTTATGTACCCGACTTTAGTGCTTAGGGTTAGCAGTCTGTTCAAAGTCCAAAACCCTACTTTTGAGCAATAGTGACACTAATAAATCAATGAACAATAATAATCACTGGTGGCTGATGGTGGGAACAATAAATAATTCTTTCCTCCCTATATGTGTGTGTGTTTGTGTGTGTCAACTACCTTTCCTGCAGTCAGTGATCTCTGTTAAAACAGGACATAGTTGCTTCCTGATGGTGTAACGGCATCCTGTGATGAAGGATGTTTGTGAATATTGTGGCGTATGGGTCACCATCCGGTAGACTTCCTCTTTCAGCAGACTAAATGGGTCATATTCCCACAGGGACACGATCCTAAGTGCTCTGTCTTTTAAGATTCATTGAGAAATTCCTGTAAGACCAACCAACAAAGCACTGCAGCAGTGTCAATGGACACAGTCTCCCAGGCATTTGTGTTTTCGTCAGGTCTCACTCAGGCAGTCAGTTTTTAAAGGCATGTACTGTAAAAAAATCTTTTTAACGCATTATATAATTATACATGCTTGAATTTCATTGAAGTGGAGCAGAAACATGGACTATCAATAAAGATCATTTATAGAAAAAAATGCAATTTTTTATGTTTATGTTCTTTCTAAATAAATAAATAAATACATATTATAAATCATGATGATAGGTAATAATTGGATGTACTATCCACACAAATTTTTTAGTGCGTTATCAAGTTTACTCATGTTTTTATACATGCAAACCTTTAGTAAATTGGTGCCTATGTCTACGGTTTTCAGAAATATCCTGAATGAAACAGATGAATTTCCCTCCCTTTATACCCGTATGTCCGGTGGCGGGACATGCAAATGCAATTTCTCATTGACCTTTTCTCATAGATCAGAAATGCGAAAGGCTCTCAAGAGAAACCCCTAGTGTCGCTTCTTCGACACATGTCTCGTTCCCTCCATCAGTGAACGTAGGTTACATCCGTAACCTAGACATTTTGTTTTTTGTATGCATTTGCATACTTTCTTTAAAATAAATTATACATTGTTTCATATTTTGTTTTATACAACTGTTAGTTTCAGTACTCGAATCTGATTGGATGAGCACTGATGTCTCACTGTTCACAGTTGTATCACTCCTCTTATGTTTGTGGTATTCTAAGCTAAAGTGTAAGTGAGCGGCAACAAATAAGAGGTTTTCGCCAGCAGGTGGCGACAAAAGTAGTCATGAAGTCATGGGCATTGTATCTCACTGCATGATCGCTCAGATTAATACTACAACATCCAGGCTGGAAAATACAGTTAAAATAACAGCTTTCAACATTAAGGCTCACATGCTTACCTGATACTATTGGATCCCGGAGTGTCAGTGATATTTTTACACAAAGATAATAGGATGTATTTGACCAAATTTCCATTATCTTCAGCAAGCTAACACTACTCTACAGCTGTTAAATAAAGTTTAACAGCTATAGCTTTACTGTTCATCAATGCTTTAGGGTCACGACAGACAAAGGTAATCACACACACACTCTATTTCTCTCTCGCTCTTTCTCACTCTCTCAAACACACATCCTTGTTTCCAAAATGGCTTGTTAGATACAGCCCAAGCAGTCGTTTCTAGCCATAAAGTGACATATTCGCATTAGAAAAAGGGAGCTTGTGCGCATCTTTTAATCTAGCAACGGCAGATCCTGATCCATGGCGTAAGAAACTAGTTCCAAGCACAAGAGCGTTTTTTGTTCAGTCCTTAGTTTTTTTACTTGTTCGTTGAACTTTTGTATAAAAGCAATATATGTACTAATATATGTACAATATATGTTTATGCACTCAAAATCATATGTATGGCCCTAAATACCTGTGGCCAAATCACAGCCATGCTGATGTAGGGCCATACAGCACTCTTGCTTGTGTGATAAAAATATTCAAGTGTCCTTGAGGTGTCCTAGTACATTTGGGGGCATTATGTTAAATGCTGTAAAAGCAACATTTGCCTAAAATGATGTGTGGCTGACTGATTTCAAGAAAATTCCTGGATTGTTATTTTTTAACCATTGGGAAAAATATTTGTTCTCACATTCATATAGTATTCTTTATGCATGAGCAATATTTTATTGCAGTTCTTTCAGAAATTCTGCAGGACTGGACTTCAGATTCATGACGAGAATGCAAAGAAAGGCTAGAGATAGTTAGAAAATTATTGAAATGCTTGGAAGAGGACAGCTGTGAATGAGATGCTCAAAATTCTGCCACACTGTTCATAGTAAACTTTTGTTCAATGGCTTTAACCTTCATGAGGGTATATCTAAAGATAATGTGGGGTGAAAATAGTGTAGGGAATTAGAGCGTTTTAGATATTAGTCAGTTCTTAACCAACCTTGAAGGATGACAGTATTGTAATATAAAGCTTTAATTTTTCTGTAAAAATGTAAAGATACATTTCTATTTCTCTGCTTGATTTTAAGTTTTCTTTTGGGCCACCCATAAAATTGGTCATGCCATTGACATTGCCTAGTGGTTAAAGTAAATGTGCTATTTTTTATTTTATAATTAAAATAAAAGCCTAATTCAAGGACGCACATTTATTCCATGCATTCACAGAGCTCACAGAATAATGTCATAGTATAAAATACATGTGCTACGTTCAGTAAAATTATAGTTTTAAGTTTTCCCCTTTAAACTTAATGTTGTTGAACCAAATGTATGAAGCATATTGTCTGCTGAAGTGACGAACTCCCCCCCCAACAAAATTAACAACAGTGTGCACACGATTTATCTGTTAATCATATGCATGTGGAAGTTATGTTTGTAACTATTGGAAAAAATAGGCTGCAGGTCATCATAGGCTGGTTGAAAGAAAAATTTGTACATACTGTGACAAAAAAAGGGAGTTGTTTTCAGCTCTATATGCTGTAATACAAGAGGAATGCATACTCCCCAACCCAAACCCCAAACCTAAGCATCAGTAAAGTCAAAATGTATTGTTAGAGGGAAAAATGCAACCTCCAAGTTACGCTCTTCACTGATAATACGAACACATTTACTTCCTGGTTTTATTGTGGGACCCTGACCCGGGTCTCCCACACTGCTGTCACAACACGCTTCTGGTCACACCACATGGGAAGATGAACCTGCTGGAGCTGATGCAAAAATGTATTGGGAGATGGTGCTTGTTAGCTAGTTGACAATGTAGCCGATACTAGGGTACAAGGAAGGGTTGTGTGTAATTGCTCTCATAAGTTAGGAAGTCAGTTCTTAATTTGGTTGTACCCACTTTTCTTAAATCAAGACTTATCTAGTAGGTCGTAAGCTCTCCTTAATGTAATGTGTAATTGCATAATGTTACGTTTACCTGTATTGATCCAATCAGCAGCCTTCAAATTTGTACACAGAAGTGTTAAACCCATGCATTTCAGTTTGATCTTGTTACGGTTGATGTTCAAACTTTGTTTGCTCATGTAAATGTCAGCTGTAACAAATGATATCCCCATTGAAATACAATATTCATACGTTTTCATTAGTGGTATATTTAGCATATGTAAAAAGTATATTTAATAACTGTATCTAAAACGAATAAGGGACAATAAATGAATAAATAATTACTTATACAACAGGCTGGAAAAACAGACATTTATTCATTTTAATATCATATATATATATATACACAGTGGGTACGGAAAGTATTCAGACCCCCTTCAATTTTTCACTCTTTGTTATATTGCATCCATTTGCTAAAATCATTTAAGTTCATTTTTTCCCCTCATTACTGTACACACAGCACTCCCATATTGACAGAAAAACACAGAATTGTTGACATTTTTGCACATTTATTAAAAAAGAAAAACTGAAATATCACATGGTCCTAAGTATTCAGACCCTTTGTTCAGTATTTAGTAGAAGCACCCTTTTGATCTAATACAGCCATGAGTCTTTTTGGGAAAGATGCAACAAGTTTTTCACATCTGGATTTGGGTATCCTCTGCCATTCCTCCTTGCAGATCCTCTCCAGTTCTGTCAGGTTGGATGGTAAACATTGGTGGACAGCCATTTTCAGGTCTCTCCAGAGATGCTCAATTGGGTTTAAGTCAGGGCTCTTGCTGGGCCATTCAAGAACAGTCACGGAGTTGTTGTGAAGCCACTCCTTCGTTATTTTAGCGGTGTGCTTAGGGTCATTGTCTTGTTGGAAGGTGAACCTTCGGCCCAGTCTGAGGTCCAGAGCACTCTGGAGAAGGTTTTCGTCCAGGATATCCCTGTACTTGGCCTCATTCATCTTTCCCTCGATTGCAACCAGTCTTCCTGTCCCTGCAGCTGAAAAACACCCCCACAGCATGATGCTGCCACCATGCTTCACTGTTGAGACTGTATTGGACAGGTGATGAGCAGTGCCTGGTTTTTTCCACACATACCGCTTAGAATTAAGGCCAAAAAGTTATATATCGGTCTCATCAGACCAGAGAATCTTATTTATCACCATCTTGGAGTCCTTCAGGTGTTTTTTAGCAAACTCCATGCGGGCGTTCATGTGTCTTGCACTGAGGAGAGGCTTCCGTCGGGCCACTCTGCCATAAAGCCCCGACTGGTGGATGGCTGCAGTGATGGTTGACTTACTACAACTTTCTCCCATCTCCCGACTGCATCTCTGGAGCTCAGCCACAGTGATCTTTGGGTTCTTCTTTACCTCTCTCACCAAGGCTCTTCTCTCCCGATAGCTCAGTTTGGCCGGACGGCCAGCTCTAGGAAGGGTTCTGGTCATCCCAAACGTCTTCCATTTAAGGATTATGGAGGCCACTGTGCTCTTATGAACCTTAAGGGCAGCAGAAATTTTTTTTGTAACCTTGGCCAGATCTGTGCCTTGCCACAATTCTGTCTCTGAGTTCTTCAGGCAGTTCCTTTGACCTCATGATTCTCATTTGCTCTGACATGCACTGTGAGCTGTAAGGTCTTATATAGACAGGTGTGTGGCTTTCCTAATCAAGTCAAATCAGTATAATCAAACACAGCTGGACTCAATTGAAGGTGTAGAACCATCTCAAGGATTATCAGAAGAAATGGACAGCACCTGAGTTAAATATATGAGTGTCACAGCAAAGGGTATGAATACTTAGGACCATGTGATATTTCAGTTCTTCTTTTTTAATAAATGTGCAAAAATGTCAACAATTCTGTGTTTTTCTGTCAATATGGGGTGCTGTGTGTACAATAATGAGGGAAAAAAATGAACTTAAATGATTTTAGCAAATGGCTGCAATATAACAAAGAGTGAAAAATTTAAGGGGGTCTGAATACTTTCCGTACCCACTGTATATATATATATATATATACATACATAAACATATATGTTGAAACTTGACACCGGGCGACATACACAAGGAAGTGCACCGTTAGATCGGTTTCAAGCTGAAGAAGTACGTTTTTTTACATAATGTTTTCTCCTGTAAATGTAACCGATTGTAAATGCAAGTCCTTTGGCACTGAGATTTCAAACACCGGTGAAGACACCATAAACCAGAGAAAGACAACAAATTTATTGTTTTCAATTCATGTGAAGAAAAGTAATTTAGAAAGTAAAAGATTATATTTACTTCTAGGGTAGTCTGTCCATGGAAGCATTGTTTGATTGCTGTTTATTAAATGTCCTGGTAACACTTTGTAATACGTTTGTGTATCCATAAAAGGCACCAGCACACTCACAGCAAAGTGCTTCTTTGTTCTTCGCTCAGAGCCAAAAGGAAGTTTGAAATAAATGTGCAACAACATACTGTTAGCAAACATTTAGACACTAGCCACACCGCTGGGGGAGGCGTATAGAGGTACATTTAAACATAAGAATGCTAAAGACATGTTAAACATCAACTAATATGACAATGAAATGTGTCATCAATGACTTCATGCCTTGTTCTATGAGTAGAATTCAAAAGAGATCATTAAAAGAAGCTGTTTTAACCGCTCGATCAAGATTTTAAGTAATATTTATGCAGTTGAAAATTTGTATTTTGTAATATTTACCTTGTGTATTCATGACGCTAAGAACATGCTATAGGCTACTCTTCCATAATATGTGCCAATAACACTCAGTTTTATTACAGTTTTTGTCATTTATGATGACACTGATACTACTGATCAAAGGCAGTTAATGTGCAGTTCACTGACAAAACAATGATATCTTACTTTGAGCATATGTGTGAAAGGCTTTCGGCTGCAGATGGCATATGAGTGAATCAGCATATCAAACAACAGAGTGAACTACCACATAAGAGTATTTGCGTAGATTTTGTAGACTAATAATTCTTTTTTTTTTTTTTAAATCATGACGTTTTTTTGGAAAATGTCTCTACATGAACGATCATACAGATTTAAGTAAATTTGCACTAGCTCACTTATAACTCTGGATGCCGGTGTTTTCATGTTGTCTGACTGAAAGGTAATTAAGCTAAGTGTACACTACGTGACTAGCAGTTGATGCACTGCTAGTGATGGGTCATTCATGGTCATTCATCCTTCATTCATTTTGAATGACTCGGAAGAACGAGTGGTCACAGAGAGTGATTTGTTAATTTTTTCGCGGCCGCGCATATGCAAAATCCATGTTCATGTTTCGTTCAGTTGACGCGTGACAGCCACATAGGCTCTATACAGGAAACAGAATTGATTAGTTCACCACACGACTTGGTATTGTTTCTTTCGTTCATTTAACATGTGACAGGCAAATGTATTTATTTACAGCAGAGTTAACCCTCTGGGGTCTGAGGGTGTTTTGGGCCCTGAAGAAGTTTTGACATGCCTTGACATTTGTGCTTTTTTCAGTTCCTTAAAAACATATTAATGGCTAAAGTCTGATAACACTGTATTCAGCACAAACTGGGCTACAATAATATGAGAGCAACATGTATGTACATGTTTGTATTTTTGAGAAAATAACGTTTATGCATGGTTTTTTAAATAAGGCCAAATAACACAAACTAAACATTTGTCCACAAGACTTTTGAGAACTGGATCTTGTAGCCTAGAGTTTTTGCTACAAAATGATGTGAAAGTGGTGGTGGCGTAGTGGGCTAAAGCACTGAACTGGTAAGCAGAAGTTTGTCGACTCAATCCCATCATGTCACCACCATTGTGTCCTTGAGCAAGGTACTTAACTCCAGGTTGCTCCAGGAGGATTGTCCCTGTAATAAGGGCACTGTAAGTCGCTTTTTATAAAAGCATCTGCCAAATGCATAAATGTAAATGTTAATGTAACACTTTTAGTGTTAGAAAGGTCATATGCGAGGAGGCGTGAATTATCATGAATATTGATGTATTTCACCCCTGAGGAGACAAAGACCCCTCCTCTGTGCCTATCACTGAGGAATGTGACTAAAAGACAATGAATGTGAGGAGACTTAATGATCAAAATCAAGTTTTAAGTTAAAAGTAATCTGACTATACATTTTCTTTACATAAAGACTTCACTTAATTTTAGACCTACACTACCGTTTAAAAGAAGTCTCTTCTGCTCATCAAGACTGCATTTATTTGATCCAAAATACAGTAAAAACTGTGACATTGTGAACTTTTTTTACAATTTAAAAGAACCGTTTTCTATTTGAATATATTATAAAATGCAACTTGTGATCAAAGCTGAATTTTCAGCATCATTACTGCAGTCTTCAGTGTCACATGATCCTTCAGAAATCATTATAAGATGCAGATTTTCTAATATGGGCATATTTACATCACATTTGACACATTTACAACCTAACATATTTGCAAGCACAAGCTTCGTTGAAGATGAGGCAGCATAAACACTAGTTAAAATATATTCTAAACATTCATATTATTTATATATCATATTACATATCATATTTATATCATACAGCATACAATTGAAATGGCTGCTTTAGCCGAAACAGCATTTAAATGTAACTAAAACTTCCCTATTAGGACATATTTCAAATGTCAATACTCTGAATCCTGGCTGGCAAGTCTGGAAACAGTCCCACTAGTAAAATATGTACATGTTTATATAAAATAGTTACACAAAAGGATTCAGGTCTTAACTTTTATCTTCTTTTTTTTCTTGCAATTTATAACTTTGAGAATATTTCTCTCATGATGGTTATTTACTATAACATTGAATCTGTTAATAAAGTGTTAGTGAAAGCTTTAAACTATATCTATATGATAGGAAAATGCCTTACATTCAGACCAGTCCAAACTGTAATGGTTTTCATCTTTTCTTCAGAAAATATAATAGACTACAAAAGCTATGAAGATACCCCATATTATTTACTCGACTATTGAACTGATTTTGAATAAATAGTACATCTGCTTTAAGTATTTATGGTTTATGTCCTTCTTATGTGATGTCATTTTTGTGGACTGTAGGTCAGGTGGTAGAGTGGGTTGGCCACTAATCGCAGTGTTGGTGGTTCGATTCCCGGCCCACATGACTCCACATGCCAAAGTGTCCTTGGGCAAGACATTGAACCCCAAGTTGTTCCCAATAGTTCCTTGCATGGCAGCTCTGCCGTCAGTGGTGTGTGAATGTGTGTGTGAATGGGTGAATGAGATGCAGTGTAAAGCGCTTTGAATACTGCTAAGGTTAAAAAGGTGCTATACAAGTGCAGACCATTTACCATAAGACCATTTTGCATACATTTTACACTTGGCAGAAAATAGCTTGTAAAAATGTCTTGCATTAAATACATGAAAATAATTCATCATGACAATTCATATGATATTAAAAATGTAATTTATTGTCACACACTGAACTGTAAGCTGTAAAGAGAATAAAATAAAATAATGAAAGACCAGTAATTGTCACTCATGAATAAATTGCTATGCGGAGCGTAGTAGTGGTCACTTGACATATGAACGAAAGACTCAGATCCAAAAACCCATTTGGGACTCGAGATTTGAACTATTTAATTCTGTTTCCTGTAGAGCCTATGCAGTTGTCACATGAAAAATTAATGAAACGACTTGAATGAAGATTAGTTCATTTGATGAACGAGATTCAAAGATACAATTCAGTAAAATTATCCAATCTTCCCTTCACTACACTTTGTGACTCACAGTTTTGTTTTTTGTTGTGCTGGTGCACACAATACAGAATCGTAGTGTATCTACTACACAAACTTTTGTCCCCGACTGAGGCTATGTGTACACTAGCTGGTATTAAGAATGGTTTTGGGTGATCCGACTACAAGTGTACAAGCGAGACACATCACCGTTACACCTGGTCTTCTCTTTTGACCACTTGTGTTTGAATGACAAGGAGAGAGTCTCTGATTTCGTGAGGACATCTATCAATATGTCTGTGTATTACAGAATGATAATAAAGCACAAAAAATAAAAGACAAGAAAGAAAGCTCTAAAAACCAGCACACAGTTTATCTTAATTATTCACAAACATGATGTTTGACTTCTAATTTTTTTTAGTACAGTACCTGTAACTGAGCTTATATAATATGCTGCACATATTTGTGTCTCTATTGTGCATGTTCATGCATTCACTTTTTTAAATTTTCCGATCGTATGCTTATTTCCCTTTAAATCTGCATGTAACCTGACAAAAAACGGCCATTACAGCTGCCGTTAGCATCGTCCTGTTTCAAACAGATCTAACAAAATTAATCTTAAAATTAAGATATGAAATTCATTTACAAACTCACTCAGTTTATTCTCGATAATATGCCAACAAACATGAAAGAATGGCTTGTGGTTTTTTGGCCAGTTGTTGTGCTTATTGGCACTAGGCATGTGATGGTATTCAGTTATATGGTATATCGTAATTGTAAATATATGTAAATATATGTGACTCAGCTTGAAAAATGTGCAAGTGGATAAATCACAAAGAAAAAAAAAACATGTTCAAGTCACATTTCACATTGCCATGTATGGTGGAATTGAATTACCACTGAAGGTTGATGTGAATAATCACCCATGAGCGAAATTTGTGAAAAATATCATTTTAATCAGATATATCAGATTAAATATCAGATTAATTTGGGTATACTTCTATTATAATCTCCAAGATAATGCTGTTAATTATACTGGGGACCTTCTAACATTGTACTTTAAAATAAATATTAAAAAAATGTTAGGTTGCCGATTTAACATTAATTTACTGCGATCAATTGTCTAAAAATAATCTTTAAAAAAATTACCTGATTAATCATGCTTTTTCTACCACTAGAGCAAATCAAAGCTTGAAGTACCACATTTATTAGGGGGCAGCGTAACTCCTGCTCTACGACAATCACAGAGGAGGCAGCATATGTGAGGAATCTCACAAGTTCTTATGTTCAAACAGAGCAGGGAAGATCATATCTAAATGCAGTAGTCTCGAGATGTACTTTTCAATGTTTTGAACTGCGTTTAACTTTACACAGAGTCCCAAAAAACTTGAGGTAATGCATACAAAGTGAGGCGCCGCAAAGGGGCCTGTCTGATGCATATGTACGAAGACCAACAAAAATAGTGCTGAAGGAAAGCAAAAATGCATTGTGATGAAGGCATGTTTGCATCAGATCTATTGCCAGGAAATGATGGCTCAGTCACAAAGTAGCACATAAGTGAAATTGTGTTTATTTAAAAAGTTTCCAAGAAAGTGAAAAGTACAGGTTACAAGTGTAAAAAAAAAAAGCTAAATAAAAAAATTTTATGTTTAAGAAATCAGCAAAACTGTCCAGTTTCTTCCTATATACTATATATGTAATAAAGATGTTCAGTTTTAAGACTAACCATCAGAGTTTCTAACACAACAAGGTTCTAAATCTCACCATTTAACATTCTCTTGACTGCTCCACATGGCAAAAATCAGTTACATATATACACAATACCACTCCCCTAGAACATACCATTAAAGGGTAACAGCTCAAAAAATCAAAAGATAACAATGTACTTCACACTTAAATTACAGGAACTGTTGCATTCTGGCCGATGTTTCAGAGCTCTGAGACCAGACCAGTCAGGCACAGGAACGGTTCCCTTTCAAAAAGCTACACTTATGATGCTGCGCTGAGTTAGCGCTTTGGGAAAAACTTTAGGTGTGACCAGCTGTGAACATGTGTGCAACACGTCAATGAACATTGACCGGAATTTATAGCCTCTGCCGGTGACATCATTGGATGCACCTGTAGCAGGGCTATAAATACATGTGTCACAGGTGCATCGTCAGATATTTTGTCTTCAGATCACTCTGTGTGTGTGTGCTTCATGAGCCTGTCAGAAACGTTTCTACTTTCCTCTGCTAGGAGTTAGATTTTGTTAGGCAGTGCGCAGATACCTTTCTCTTTCTCTAAAAAAACAAACAAAAAAAAGGAGAAAATGACTGAAAGACAGAGCAAGCGATGTGCGTTCCTTGTCTACGCTCTATGGCTGAGAGGGACACACATCAGTTTTGCTTTGTATGTTTGGGGGAAGAGCATGCTGCTCTCGCGTTGTCAGGCTAGGTCAAGGTTGCACTGTTCGTCAGTATTAACGAATACTAGGTCTCATGGCGTCTGTGTCCACAGTGACTCCTTTGGGCCTTCTGCACATGAGACCGTTTCAGTTGTGGCTCAAAGCCAGGGGATTTCATCCAAGGGCCAATCCCCTAAGCTGATAAGGGTTACGCGCCGCGTGCTACGGACCCTTTTGAGAGAAACTCACTTGTCATAAGAGGTGTCCCATCAGGTGGGAGGTGAAGGTCATTCCCTGGTCCGTGATGATTTCTTCTAGAAAACTGAATCTGGAATACAGCCGCACCAATTCACTAATTCTGGACATAGTGATGGTACATAGTGGAAATGCCTCAGAATACCTAGTAGCATAGTTGCATTTCACAAGAGTTTACCTTTATCCCCTACTGCTCTTTTCTAGGGGCCAATAATGTACATTGCTATCCTCTCAAAATGAGTGTTGATGAATGACAGAGAATGTAGAGGGACTCTGTTGGACCTATGAACAATACTTGCTATCTGACACACAGGTCAGGATGAACAGTAGGACAAGACATCAGAATATCTAGATGGCCAGAAATATTGAGCACTGACTGTGATGATCGTCTTTTGGTAAGCCAAGTGATCAGCCTAGGGAATAGTGTGTGCTAAATTAATACTGTGCGACAACAAAATTTAGGCACTACTAAAGGTTTGGTGTGTTTCCCCTTCCCATACAGTATTCTATTTTTGCAACACAGCTCTCCATAATAATCATTCCTTGGTATCCTTCAATCTGTTGAAGGTTTCAGTTTCAGCGATGCACCTGATAGGTCCCAATCCTGAGGTACCAGACTATCATCCACTGGGTCACATGGTCTCACAGTGCCACTGTCAGCATGTCAGCACAGACCATCATACAAGTCTGGCAGAGGTTGTAACCCAGCTTTCGTTTGGGCCTGAGTGAGCACAGTTCAATACTTTTCAAAATTATTCTTGGATTTCTGCAACAAGTCATTTTACACAGGCAAATCCCTCCCAAAACCATATCCACTAGCAGACTATCAACCACCACACTTTCAGGTACACTTGATCATGGATCAACACAGACACTAGAAACTTCTGTCACAGAATAAACCTTGTGATTCTTGTGCACACACCCAACAATGCAGAGTCATTTATGTCATTGTTCATTACATGGCTGTTCTCTTCCCTTGCTACACAACACACATACATTTTTTACTTGTGTTCTGGAAAAACTGAGTTTTTTTGTCTATGTAAATGAGGAATTGTCAAACCAAACAAAAGTAAAATATGGAGTGCCACAGGGATCAGTTTTAGGGCCTCTGCTTTTCTCTATGTATATGCTTCCCCTGGGAAATATTATCAGGAATCGTGGAATAAGTTTCCACTGCTATGCCGACAATACACAACTTTATATTTCTTTAAACCTGATGAGATTTCACAATTCTCGAAATTAACAGAGTGTATCAATGAAATAAAAGATTGAATGGCCAGAAATTTCCTTCTACTCAATTGTGACAAAACAGAAGTACTAATTATTTGACCAAAAAACTCTAAAAATAAGCCACTACAATATAATTTGACTCTCGATGGATGTACTGTTACATCATCTTCAACAGCGAAGAATTTAGGTGTTATATTTGATACCAATCTGTCCTTTGAAAATCAAATTACCAATGTTTGTAGAACAGCATTCTTCCACCTAAGAAATAATGCTAAATTAAGGCACATTGCTGATGCCAAAAAAATAATTAATGCGTTCATGACCTCAAGACTAGATTATTGTAATGCATTACTGGGATGATGTCCAGCAAGATCAATAAATAAACTTCAATTGGTTAAAAATGCAGCAGCCAGAGTGCAAACAAGAACCAAGAATTATGATCATATTAGCCCCGTTTTATCATCGTTACATTGGCTACCTGTTAAATTCCGTATTAATTTAGAAATTCTGTTAACAACGTACAAAGCTTTGAATGGTCTAGATCCGCAGTACTTAAGTGACCTTCTATCACGCTATATTCCATCACATTCATTACGATCGCAAAATTCCGGCCTGTTAATAGTTCCTAGAAAATCAAAATCCACAAAAGGAGGTAGATCCTTTACATATTTGGCTCCTAAACTATGGAATAGTCTCCCTAACACTGTTCGAGATGCAGACACACTCCCTCAGTTTAAGTCTAAACTAAAGATTCATAATTATATATAAAATGTAGCCAGGCATACACCTAATTTATCCTGCAACCCACAATTAGGCTGCTTTAGCTGGGTCTGCCAGAACCAGAAACTAGATACATTGATCATGATTTATAACTCAGAATAAATTGAATGGCATCTATGCTTATATTATTTTATTGGTTTCCCTGTCTCAACCTCGGGATTCCTGTGCTGAGGTCACTAGAACCGGCTGGATCCAGCACCATTCCTGCTTTGTGTTGGACTCCACTGCTACGTGTCGCTGAATGATGATGACTAAATGCAGCCGGTGCCAGCCAAACATCACTTCAGTCTATTATGATGGACTTCAGAGGATGAACTGATGCCAACTCCAACCATAAGACATGTGATACTAGATATGCCATTGTCTAAACCTTGGATTTAGGATGGACCACAACGAACTTCACCGAAATTACCGGCCAGGTTGAACTGCATTTCACATCCCTGATCTCTGCCTGCATCACCTCGTCTATTGATGGATGATGATCTTGAAATGGAATGCATAGACTAACAATTGCCAACAAAAGCCTTCATCAGCCAATTAACAAGGACAATTGCATCTATGTGAACTTCTGCAGTTCATCCAGGATGGACTTCAAAGACATTAGTCATTAATCTTACAGTTCAAACAAAATCGATTTTTAAACACTGACCCTTAACACTTACTTAGTTTAATAATTTTAAACCATGACTTTAACTATACATTTAAGTAATATTTACATTATATTCATGATGTTAGCCAGAGGGGAACTGGCCCCCACAGGGAGTCTGGTTTCTCCCAAGGTTATTTTTCTCCATTAATCTACATCTTATGGAGTTTTGTTCTCCTTGCTACAGTCAATTTCAGTTTGCTCACTGGGGTTATTAATACAATTATTATTTAATTACTTATTTTTAAACATGATTAACAATCGTATTTTATCTAATTACACAACGATGATTCATCGACATTATAGCCATTACAGTTTTATTGTCTGTTAATGCCTGATCTTATGTAAAGCTGCTTTGAAACGATGTGTGCTGTGAAAGGCGCTATACAAATAAAATCGACTTGACTTGACTTGATGGTCCTATGTGGATATTTAATCCGGAAACTGGAGCTCACATATGCCCATATGTTTACCAACCCTTCCTCTTCGGCCACTTAGGGCAGTAGTTTAAATTTCGGTAGGTACAGACTGAGTTTTGCTCAAGAACTGTCCACCATCTGTTGCCAAATTTACAGTGAGATCAGTCTGGTGGTAGGGTAAATAATGACATTTTCAGTGATATGATGTGAGAGCTAATGACAATTATTGGGCGAACTTATTTTTATGGAACAAGCTTAAGCAGTCATAAAAAAGCCCAATACAAACATTCAATCAAAACCCGCCTCTTTAACACCTTACATACCCAATAACACACTGCCATGTGTTTGCCAGAAAAAAGTTTTTAAACCATGACAACAGAGCTGTCTAACTTACAGTAACTGACTTTTACACGAACCAGAGCGTATGCTGTGTTCGTCAAAACTGCCATACTGGCACCAGCTCTGCTATAGCAACCACAGTAGGGGTAAAACACAGCAGCAAATAACCATGTGTCTGTGACGTTGTGCTGTGATGGACATTCCTGGATCATGTTTGCCCAACACAAATATTTCATCCATTCATCCACAAGCTGCCTGTTTCAACTATACTCTGCTGGGGCAAAAAATTTTGACTCTTTTAACATAATCTGTGTCCTTTTGGGAGTAAAACTGATATTCGGTTCTTACATTTAAATGGCTAGGTATGCAAACATGTCTACCTTGTATCAAAGTACAGTGCAATTAATCGGTATACTTTCCCAGTAATCTAGTTAAATAACACTAGATTAGATAAATTAAATTGTATAATTTTAATTAAATAAATCCATCCAGCATCGCAGGACTCTAGGCTATGCGGTTTCCCTTTTTAAGTAGGATC
Organism: Xyrauchen texanus; assembly: GCF_025860055.1. NCBI lineage: Eukaryota > Metazoa > Chordata > Actinopteri > Cypriniformes > Catostomidae > Xyrauchen > Xyrauchen texanus. The sequence continues at coordinate 52,862,428 of NC_068279.1, read as the reverse complement.
TGTGTACAGCTGATGAAGGCCATCTGCCAATTCCTCCATAAACTCTGCCAAGAATGAGTAAAAACATACTATTCTTGTGTCCCCAAGAATTCCTACCACCCCACTGCAATAGCCTAGCAAAGAAAAGCATGCAAATAAATAGGCATCAATCATTAATGGTGGATTTTTTGGCAGTATATTCTTACTTGTATTGCACAAACAGATGAGTTTAAAAGAGCATTCAAGTATGCAAGGACCAATTAATGTTGCAGGTGTTCTTATTTTGATGAGATTCAAGCTGCACAACAGATTCTTGTTAGTAATGTTTAGTCTGTGAATGAATCAGTGTTTTTGAACAGATCTTTTAATTGAACACATCGCTCTTGTTCACTCCAACACACACTTTTCATTCATTAAAGTCTCTGCTTTTTGAAGCCAATTAACTGTGATACTTCTCTTGCCTGTAAAGACTGACTGTAGTGCAAACAAATAGCATTCGAGCATGGGCTGTGAAGGCACATATCAGTGGCTTGCAGTAGCGGATCCTGCCTCAGGTGATATCGGTAGGAGCTTAGGGCAGCAACGCTCTCTGGGGGGGTTGACAGTTTATCTGCTTGGCCGCCCCTGCACAGAATTCGTAAGACCGTGTTTAGAGAAAGGTGCCCCAAATTGTGCCACTCCACCCCTACACACAGTTTTCTTTATTTATTGACTATATAATTGAATTGTTATATAATTTATGTTATGTGTATATATAATGTAAATGTTAATATAATTTGCCATTCAAATATAGAGTATATATTAAGTCAAGTGGTTTTTATTGTCGTTCAACCATATACAGTTATTACAGTACACATTGAAATGAGACAACGTTCCTCCAGGTCAATGATGCTACACAAAACAACATAGGGTAAACACAGAACGACACGAGACTACACAGACTAAATAACATACCTATATAAAGTGCACGTGCAAACATGTGCAAAAAGTACAGGACAGTACAATAAATTACTAAAAATGAACAGGACAATAGGCACAGTGAGAGACAGTGCAGCGCCGACCATTACACAGTAGTGCAAAAATAATTTCTAAAAATGCCAAATGTAAACATAACATACTATGAGATAGTGTTATATGGACATAGCAGTTATTGAGGTAGCAGCCAGGTGTAAAGTGACAATAATTAAAGTGCAACTCAGGACACGTGTGTGTGTCAGTCCAGTCTCTGAGTATTGAGGAGTCTGATGGCTTGGGGGAAGAATCTGTTACACAGTCTGGCCGTGAGGGCCCGAATGCTTCGGTACCTCTTGCCAGACGGCAGGAGGGTGAAGCGTTTGTGTGAGGGGTGTGTGGGGTCGTCCACAATGCTGGTTGCTTTGCGGATGCAGTGTTTTGTGTAAACGTCTTTGATGGAGGGAAGAGAGACCCCGATGATCTTTCAGCTGTCCTTACTATCCTCTGCAGGACTTTGTGGTCTGAAATTATGCAAGTCCCAAACCAGGCAGTGATGCAGCTGCTCATGATGCTCTCAATAGTCCCTCCATAGAATGTAGTGAGGATGGGGGGTGGGAGATGTGCTTTCCTCAGCCTTCAAAAAGTAGAGACGCTGCTGGGCTTTCTTGGTAATAGAGATGGTGTTGAGGGACCAGGTGAGGTTCTCCGCCAGGTGAACACCAAGGAATTTGGTGCACTTGACGATCTCCACAGAGGAGCCGTTGATGTTCAGCGGAGAGCGGTTACTCTGTGCTCTCCTAAAGTCAACAACCATCTCTTTTGTTTTGTCCACATTCAGAGACAGGTTGTTGGCTCTACACCAGTCCATTAGCCGCTGCACCACCTCTCTATATGCTGACTCGTCATTCTTGCTGATGAGACCCACCATGGTCTCATTAACATTGGCATTGCTGCACAGTCGTGAGTCAGCAGAGTGAACAGCAGTGGACTAAGCACACAGACCTGGGGGGCCCCAGTGCTCAGTGTGGTGGTGGTGGAGATGCTGTTCCCGATCCAGACTGACTGAGGTGTCCCAGTCAAGAAGTCCAGGATCCAGTTGCAGAGGGAGGTGTCCAGGCCCACCAGGTTCAGCTTTCCAATCAGGTGCTGAGGACTGATTGTGTAGAATGCTGAGCTGAAGTCTATGAACAGCATTTGAACGTATGAGTCCTTTTTATCTAGGTGGGTGAGGGCCAGATGGAGGGTGGTGGCGATGGTGTTGTCTGTTGAACGGTTGAGACGATACGCAAACAGCAGTGGGTCTAGTGAGGGGGGCAGCTGGGTCTTAATGTGCCTCATGACGAGCCTCTCGAAGCACTTCATGATGATGGGTGTGAGTGCGACGGGATGGTAGTTGTTGAGGTAGGACACTGAAGACTTCTTTGGCATGGGGACGATGGTAGTGGCCTTGAAGAACGTTGGAACGATGGTGCTGCTCAGAGAGATGTTGAAGATGTCGGTAAGAACATCTGCCAGCTGGTCTGCACATCCTCTGAGCACTCGGCCAGGAAAGTTGTCTGGTCCCAGCCGTGGGTTGACTCTACGTAGAGTATTCCTCACATCAGCCGTGGTAAGACAGAGCACCTGGCCATTGGGAGGAGGGGTGGTGCTTCAAACCTAGCGTCGTTCTGTGCTTCAAACCTAGCGTAGAAGTCATTCAGAGCATCAGGAAGGGAGGCATCTTTGTCACAGGCAACTGATGTTGTCCTGTAGTTGGAGATGTCCTGGATGCCCTGCCACATGTGCTGCGTGTCGCCGCTGTCCTGGAAGTGACTATGGATTCTCTGAGCATGTGCGCGCTTTGCCTCTCTGATGGCCCGGGAGAGTTTGGCCCTCGCTGTTCTTAGGGCAGCCTTGTATATACTACCAGTCAAAAGTTTTGAAACACGTACTCATTTGTTATTATATATATATATATATATATATATATATATATATATATATATATATATATTAGGGCTGTCAATCGCTAAAATCATTTAATCAAATTAATTACATGGTGTCCCGATTAATTAATCGTGATTAATCGCATTTAAACTCATATACAAATATTTGCTGAATAAGCCCCTCATATAACAATAATTAAATAAATATTGAATATACATATTTATATCAATATATAATTATACATAGATATCTTTAAATATATATAAAAAATAAATACAAATAATAATAATATTATATACACTCACCTAAAGGATTATTAGGAACACCATACTAATACTGTGTTTGACCCCCTTTCGCCTTCAGAACTGCCTTAGTTCTACGTGGCATTGATTCAACAAGGTGCTGAAAGCATTCTTTAGAAACGTTGGCCCATATTGAGAGGATAGCATCTTGCAGTTGATGGAGATTTGTGGGATGCACATCCAGGGCACGAAGCTCCCGTTCCACCACATCCCAAAGATGCTCTATTGGGTTGAGATCTGGTGACTGTGGGGGCCATTTTAGTACAGTGAACTCATTGTCATGTTCAAGAAACCAATTTGAAATGATTCGAGCTTTGTGACATGGTGCATTATCCTGCTGGAAGTAGCCATCAGAGGATGGGTACATGGTGGCCATAAAGGGATGGACATGGTCAGAAACAATGCTCAGGTAGGCCGTGGCATTTAAACGATGCCCAATTGGCACTAAGGGGCCTAAAGTGTGCCAAGAAAACATCCCCACACCATTACACCACCACCACCAGCCTGCACAGTGGTAACAAGGCATGATGGATCCATGTTCTCATTCTGTTTACGCCAAATTCTGACTCTACCATCTGAATGTCTCAACAGAAATCGAGACTCATCAGACCAGGCAACATTTTTCCAGTCTTCAACTGTCCAATTTTGGTGAGCTCTTGCAAATTGTAGCCTCTTTTTCCTATTTGTAGTGGAGATGAGTGGTACCCATGGGGGGGTCTTCTGCTGTTGTAGCCCATCCGCCTCAAGGTTGTGCATGTTGTGGCTTCACAAATGCTTTGCTGCATACCTCGGTTGTAATGAGTGGTTATTTCAGGCAAAGTTGCTCTTCTATCAGCTTGAATCAGTCGGCCCATTCTCCTCTGACCTCTAGCATCAACAAGGCATTTTTGCCCACAGGACTGCCGCATACTGGATGTTTTTCCCTTTTCACACCATTCTTTGTAAACCCTAGTAATGGTTGTGCGTGAAAATCCCAGTAACTGAGCAGATTGTGAAATACTCAGACCGGCCCGTCTGGCACCAACAACCATGCCACGCTCAAAATGGCTTAAATCACCTTTCTTTCCCATTCTGACATTCAGTTTGGAGTTCAGGAGATTGTCTTGACCAGGACCACACCCCTAAATGCATTGAAGCAACTGCCATGTGATTGGTTGATTAGATAATTGTATTAATGAGAAATTCTTTAGGTGAGTGTGTGTATATATATATATATATATATATATATATATATATATATATATATATATATATATATATATATATATATATATATATATATATATATATATATATATATATAATAAAAAATATTCAGATAATTAAAATGCATTACATTCTTGTGGCAGAAGAGATAATCACTGATTATCTCATATTATTGAACATTAGCCAATCATTGGCATACAGTTCACAGTAAGTGAATTTGTCAATCAGTTGGAGATTTATTATGTGGGCCTGTTTAAGGACCTGTCAATTTACACCTGTGTCAGACATTTTTTTTTTTTTTATTAATTTGTTTACATATTTCAATATACTTTACAGATTTCTTGTTACTCAAATTGGAAATTGTTCTTAGGTATTGCTGAACCTCTGAATTAAAAATTAAAACTAATGGTTTATAACCACCATACATACATTTATGAATACTAAACTTTGTCAACAAAAGCAGAAAATTAATCAAATAATATTCCTTATGAAGAGACATGTCATAGCTAAATAAAACAGAATAAAACATTTTCAAAACAAAGTTGAAAGCTGGGAATGATATGCTCTCTAACAATCTTGCAGAAATCAGACCAAAAACAAGTCGAGTAGGGACAACTCCAAAATAAATGGAAAACTTTTTTCTGCCTGCAGACCACAAAATGTACAGAATATCACAATTAAATCTCTTTACAAGAAAATAATTAGTAGTACTTATAAATAAGTTTGAAGGAAATTAATTAAATTTTATTTGTGATTAAATATTTAAGGGGTAATTTTCAAATTTTGCACCATCTCAATCCAGCCCCATCCTGCGTCAGACATGCTTGTGTAGTGTCTCGGGTGCGTTGCCTCATACACATAAAATGTTTAGGTCACTGTGTCAAGTTAAATATAGTTTAATATTCAATCTTTAAACACATCTTGAGATCCCTTAGTTCGCATTTGCGCTCCTTCAAGTGTTTTGAACGCAATAACGTAATGCATGTTTGTGTTGTTCTGCTGCTGAAGTGTTCACACAGCTGAAATTTCACTAACTGCCCTCTGGAGTAAACAGGTGGTACTACAAGCTTGCATTTCTCAGGAATCTTCCCTGTGGTCCGGGGGCATTGCGATTAATTGTGTAAATTTTTTTAATGCGTTATTTTTTGTAAAATTAATCGTACTGAATTAACATGTTAAATCGACAGCCCTAATATATATAGGGGGCTATATATAAATAAGGACAAATCATTTTAAGGCATGATTTTCATTTATGTTTTTTAATGGACTCTTAGATGTTTGAGACCTTACAGACATTGCAGCATAATTTATTGTAAAGATGATTTGAAAAGATCAGTAGGCCTATTGTTTAAACCCCTACTCAAACAAAATTACTTGACTTGACTGCAAAGCCTGATGCCCAAGATGAGGAGAATAAAAAGGCATGAAAGGAAAAAAATAAAAAGAAAAGGGGTGACCTTTGTTAATATAACGTCAGGTGAATATTTAAAGTCAGGTAAATTAATGGAGGCTGGCAGCTGGAGAGAAGTTCGCACATGACATTAAATAAGCCCTAGTATCTGCCAAGACCAAGACACATTCACACACAGGTCTTGCACATTCCTTCTACCATGAGCACACTGCCATTTAAGGATCCAATTCACCCTGAGTAGAGAACACACAAGAAACTCTCTCTCACACACACACACACACACACACACACACTCTCACACTCTCTCTCTCTCTCTCTCTCTCTCTCTCTAACATGCACACAGCTCAGTGTTTCACAATAAAAGCATGAAAAAAACTTTATATATACAGTATGGGCTTTATATAGTAAATACAAGAATCAGATGAACAGTACACACTCATTTGCTTACACAAACAAAGCTCAGTCCAGCACGCATGCACACGCATGTACATGATCAAATGTGTTCTTTAAATTATGGCTCCTACACACTACACGACTTTCAAAGACATTGTATCGTGGTACCGTTCATATTACAAAACTGTCTGTCTTGTCATGGAAGTCGTAGCATTTTCAAATTACATGAGGAATCCACGACAGGTGTGAACACATTACAAGACATTTCACTATTAACAAATCCCCGACGACTCTGCCTGGACACAAAATTACGTTTCACGACAGAGCACACGCGAGAAGTGATACGAGATATGAAAACAAATGCATGATCATATGTTATGCATATCAGAATATGATGTGTATGTTTTTAATCATATATTTTATTGGTTACAATATGAAAATGTACCTCCTGAAAAATCTACCTATTTGCTTACCTGACTGGCCAAGAGAATTGGCAACTTCTCTCCAATTCTTCTCTTTCTCCACCCGGTTGTGGTACAGTTCAGAGGAAACATCAAATAGGCACTGGTGCTCCTGCCAATGTTCCACTAATTTTCCCCCCATTTCTTCGGTCCAATGACACTGTCACGATCCCTTGTCATCTGCACTGTGTTTCATGTTTCGATCCCTTGTTGTCTCCCCCGGGTTTTCCATTTCACCCTTCACCGATCACGTTCCATGTCACGTTTTCCCTGTTGTCCGCCCCGAGTCTCACTGTCCTTGTGTAAACTACACTTGCCATCTTTCCCGGCCCTTCTCTGCGTTATTGTCCGCACCTGTCTGTTGTTTTGTCATTACCGTGTCTCTTTATTTAAACCCCGCTGCTTCCCCTTCCCTTTGTCGTTCGTTGGCGTTTCATGTCGATTCCTATGTTCTCTCGTGGTTCTCTCTCTGTTCCCCTTGTTCGTTCGAGGTTACCCCCTGCCTTTCGTGGATGTTCGTTGTCTATGCCCCTAATTCCTTCCCTTCGTTTATGTTCTTCCTGCCATGTGTTCTTTTGTGTTTTAGTTTAGTTTTTCCCAGCGTGGACTTTTCTTTGTGTTTATTTGTTTATGATTTATAAATAAAGCCGCGTTTGGATCCAAATCACTCATCTGCCTTCTCCTGCTTCCCACAGCCGTGACAGAGACTTTCTTGATACTGCAGCCATGCTAGTTGATGTTCTGTTGCAGGTACATCAGGACTCCTCCCATTGAAACTTCCCGTGCCCCGTTTCTTGCTCTTCCATTGGCTGTAGGTCAACGCTGTTGTTGTATTCAGTCAAAACATATTTCACACTGCACGATTTGGAGTCACAGACAGGTACAGATATTTTACATTCTAGATATCTTGCTGACATCAGCGATGCATAAGCGATTCTCTCAAATCACTTCATTAAAAGTTCATACATTGCGATCATTGCTCACGGGAGCGAGCTCTGATTTTCCCACGATTTCAGGCTTTTGTTGGCGATCTCCACAAAACTGTTGGCGAGTGAAAATCGAGCTTAAAATCATGTAGTGTAAACTTGGCATAACCTGTTAGGTTAGGAAGAGCAGACATATCCGACGAGCATATATGGCCGCAGATTCCCCAATTGAGTGACAGCAAACCAATGCGCGAAGTGCTTCACCTGTGCCGTTATTCTATCGGGGTTTTATCAGGAGATGCAAGTTATTTAAAAAAATATTTATTTAGCCCGTTTCGTGGATCACACAGGCATTGTGGTGAGAGAAGAGAGATGCACTGAAATATCTGTTTGATTTTTTGATGGCGGCATGGATGTCGCTATTTTCAGACAGCTGCTGGATCTACACATGATGGTTTTGCAGTTCAACCAAGCGTTTCATGTTAAGAAATGCTTTTGAGTTCACTGGCTCTGTTTGGACTTTCTCCCTTCTTGCTGTACAGTGCAAACTGAAAATCCAGTTCACTGCCCTGTTGGTACAGTGCTGGAATTTTTGCAAGAGCATTTCAGGGCCAGGGTTGCCCTATAGCGGCAGAACATGTGCCTATCAATTGAGTCTCTGTCAGTAGACATTCTCTTGTCTCTCGCTTTATGCATGGGGTACACAAGCTTAGAACTTTTTGTCCCATCTGCATTCCTTTATGGGATTTATCTGTTGTTTGAGAGGTGCTCTTGGGCACTCCATTCAAGCCCTTGACAACAGTTATTGATAAGTCTTTTTGACTCTCAAGATGGCACTGCTAGTGGCATTGGCATTGTTTAGGGTGTTCTTATCTGCATACATTTGTTAGATTTTATAATCTGGGCAAGGGATTAACTCTTGCTTCCCAGGTTCTCTCTATTGGAACAGGAGTAAATTCATAATTCCTTTTTTAGTCAGACACTTTAGCTTGCTTGTTCCCCAGCATCACTTGTAGTCCCCACATGCTTCACGGGGACTATATGTCAGCTGATATATGCTTGCCACATGAGCTTAGACAATTGGCAGCTGCTGTTCACATGCCGTGAACGTATTAGTTCCCATAGCAATCATATGCAGCTAGAGTTCTCCAAAACAGAACGTCTGATTTACATATACAAAATCTTGCTTCCATGAGGGGAACGAGATGCTGCGTAGCTGGCCATACACTCTAGCAGCTGCATAGGCTTATACCTTCTGCTTAAAATCTGACTCGATGGTGCGAAAGCAAACACCTTTATGGAGCCTGTGACGTAGCTCACTAGGGGGCGATTGGCATGATTGTATAAAGGATTCAGACCACGTGACACTCAGACAGTGTCCCATAGCAATCATATGCAGCTCCAGTTCTCCGAAAGGGAACCTGAAAGTGCATAATAGTGACTGTAAAAAATCACTATTAGGTGTGGGAGTGGCATATTTCGATTTCTGATATAGGACTGGCTTTATTGGTCATTGGGCTAGTTTTAATTGGCCATTGGGCTGTTTTTGTAGGGTTAGGGTGATTGTATATGGGCTTCAAACCACCTGACACTCGGACAGTGTCCCATAGTGATCATACGCAGCATATCATTAACCTCAGGTAACCAAGTTTACATACGTAACCGAGACATTTTCATGCCTATAGAGCACGCAAATGCAAAGCTCAATAAGAATAAACACTCATTTGAGATTTTGTTTTGTTGATAAATAGGCCTATATAAATCTAACATACACTTTCAAAACATTCATACAATGAGCTATGAAGTTGATAATCAATGATAAATGCTTATATAGATATCATATGATTTAAAAAAAAACTTTTTGCATTTATCTGCAAAAACAATTCTACCCATAATCTACCAATCTGTTACCATGGTAATAATAATGGCTGCAGTTCCAAATTACATCGAGCCATCATTGTGTCTCCCTGCCAGATGAAAAATCTCAGTCCCTACATTCAAATATTTAATCAAGTGTAAATCATGCTAGAAAATGCACTATATGTGTAGCAAAGTGGAGAAAATTCATGTAATTTAACTCTAGTCATAAATTGGACGTGGCCCATATAAGAGTTTTATATTTTACGCCTGCTGTGTTACACATGTGTGCTGGTAAGAATGTGAGAGCATACGTTGTGCAAGAGAGCTCCCAGTTATGTTCATTGTTTAAGAATTCTTTGGGATGCATATGGATTGCGGAGTGTGGAATTTGACCACGTTTTAACTGGCCTCTACTGAATTTCATTGCATCATATATCTTTACACTTTTCTTTATACTTTCATTGTGCTGAAATTTACTGAATCATTTTTGCTCTCATTTGGGTCTTTTTGAGTCACATTTACAAATTGTCAGAAAACTCCTGGATTGTAATCCAATAAAAAAAAATCTAATTAGCACAATGGCACAGTTTGCGTATTCTCCGGATTCACAAACACTTTGCACACCCCAGATTTGTTTGTTAAACGTGTTTATATTAGTAAATAGTGAATTTCAAACATTCATCAATATGGCAGTTCACAATTCATTCACGTTCATTCACAATTATCGTAATCCACACCCATTAAAACGCCCAATAAGGAAGCCATTAGATGCAATCGTAAATGTGAACAGGGATATGTAGGACAGTAATGGAAGGGTTTTAAAATTATGTGCATTTAAATCCCAAAGTTTTATTTAGCAAACACGCAAACACTTTTCTCACAAAGAAAGTGAGGGACTTAATGTCATCACATGTTCTGGATGCCTCTAAATGTTCTTTTGTGAATCAAATAGTCCAGAAAGTCAAAAAAATATATGTACATATATAATTTGTTGATTTGAACTACTAACTTTTAGTTCATACTGGCAGGAGGACATCCACTATCATTAAACATTTCTGGTTCTGTTGAGCACATTGCTCCAGCATCATTGGTGAAACATCCCAGGTAAATCATTATGTAACAGTGATATACTTCCCTTGCAACTGGAAGAATCTTCAGAGAAATGAATGTAATGCTTGAAAATGGTCTTTCACCGAAATGCTGTGAGGTTCTAAAGATTTGCAAACTAAACGACAGTGTGCAGGGCTTTTTCTATTTTTTCCCATTGTATTGTTAACGCATCTGCCATGTTTTTGTTTGTTTGTTTGGTTTTAAAGCATTAACATTGACCATACGTTATCAACTGATTCGCAGATTGTCAATGCCTATACTGAATTAATGAAACCTTAATTAAAGAGCTCATATCGAAACTGTCCAACAAGTCACATTAGAGGGCATAATTTTTATTTTTGGAGAAAATGTCTAGCATGCTAGAAAAATGATATAATATTTAAGAAGCAGAGTTGGGAATAAACTATATAATTTGAATAAATAAATGTAAACCATTAAAGCTGCATTTTCAATTAAGTAAATGGTTTGAAAAGAAAACAACAAACAGCTTTTTTATGCTTTTTTTAAGGTAAATTTTCCTCATTCAATATTTCGGGGTTTTTTAATTACTTATTTATTTGTATTGGCATAAAATGGCAAAAATATGAATCTGAAAAATTAACTTTCATGAATCTGAAAAACATAAGAAGATTTACGAAAAGAAAGATTTACACCAAAAAATTTCTGCACCAGTTTCATGAGTGAGCCCAAATATCCATAGAAATAGTCTTCCATAATATTTATTAAGAAACCAAAAAAGGGCACAGTGCAAGAATAAATTGTCAACAGTGTCAAAAACCATTTTGTTCTGGTACTTTTTTGGCCTCTTAATAAATAGCCTGAATGATTCTATGGACTTTGTCTAAAGATGTTTCTTTATTAAGTTAAAACATAGAAACCCTCCTCTTCCCCAGCACCACTTGTCTAGATGTGCTTCACGGGAACTATATGTCCGTCTATTTGTGCTGCAGCATCAGCAGCATTTAGATCAAGTCTGCCATTACCAAACCAACTAGCCTGTCATATGGATTATTATAATTACAAATTTATTCAGAGAGTTGAATGACTGAAATACATTTTTGAAAGTGCATATAATCCAAAAAACTAACATTACAAAATGAAGTTATTACCCATAAACCATTGGCCGGAATCATTTAATTATATATTCAGAGTACAAGAGAGAGAAAGGCTTACTTTTCTCCCAGAGAACAGCATACACAGCTGGTGCATGGACCCTCCATTCTTTGTCAGCTCTTTCTTCAAGGTTTTGGGTGACGGAAGCATCCAGCCCCCCTTGTGCGATCCTGCCACCTCCAGGCAGTTGATGGCATTGTCAGATGTGAAGCAGGATGTGCTGGGGTTCTGCAGCAGGCTTCCCTCACTGTGCGTGCGTCTGCGCAGTGAATTCTGCACACTGAGTCCACCTGCCCCTCCGTGCTTCTCATAGGAAGTTGCCTCCACCATGCTTCTTCGTTTGCTGTCACTGCGCTCAAGGTAGTTTTCGTCACTGTCTTCTTCCTCTTCATCATCTTCATCATCATCATCATCATCATCATACTCTTCATCAGTGCCGGGGGTGGAGAGAGCATCTGCGCTGAAGGACCGATCCAATCGCAGCTCAGGGATAACGAAGGATGAAGAAGACGAGGAAGGTGGAGCGTTTGTGTCTGGCACCACCGAGGTATTATCCTCATCAACAAGTGATTGTTTTTCATCTTCATGGTCTTCTGAATGTGAGTGTAAGAACTCCTGTTCTTTACCCTCATTGGTTAGTTCAGTGGATTCTCTTCCCTCCTCCTCCTCATCCTCTTCTCCTCGATCCTCCCTCCATGTCTTGTTAATGCTGCCCTCCAAGCTTTTCCCATCTTCTCCATCAATGGAGGGTGGAGGTGTTGGTGGCACCAAGTGGCAGCCCTCCTCCAGCGGGGTGAAGTCACTGGATTGAGGACTGTTTGCAGAGGTGGCTGGGGCATCTGATGGGCTGCCCAGGGAACGGTCATCTTCAGAGGCAATTTTCTGGCCTCCGATGTCACACGGTTCATCCTGCTTTGGTTCGAACATCTGAGGAAAGAAAAAATGTAGCATTAAATTACTGGAAAATCCATGCAGCTTTTTTTGGCCTGCATTATTTTGTCATCAGCAAAAATATATTTACCAATATGCATCGCTCTATCAAAGAAGTTTTGATTACGAAATGTAAGATCATTACATTCTCATTCACTGATTCTTAAGATAAGGGACAAAACATCTCCTACATACAAAAGTCCTATTTATGTAAAAGCAAGACATTTATAATAACAAAAATACTGAAAGAGTTAAATCTAAAAGAAATGTGTATACTCATGTTATACTTATGTTTTTAAATAATTTAATTAGAATATTTTAAAATGCATAAAATATATTTGGAAGCACATGTACTGTAAATTAACCTGTCCTTAGCTAGAGGGTCACAATGATAAACTGCAAAAAATTTTTGTTAAAATGCAACAAATTCCTAAATATGAATATTGTAATGAATGTGTGGAAATCAGGAGAAGGCAGACGGGGATCTAAATGCGGTTTATTAGCAACGACAACACAAACACAGGAACAAATGAAAGTCCAGGATGGGAAAAGTAAACTCAAAAAACAAACTAACGCATGGGTGAACACAGGTTGACGAACATCCACGAAGGGCAGGGTTAACTTGAACAAACACGAATGAAGATAGCAACACAAACACGAATGAAGCACACACGGGCAAAAGCACGAACATGAAACGATAACGATTGACAAAGGGAAGGGGAGAAAGCAGGGTTTAAATAAACAGACAAGTCAATGACAAAATAAAAGACAGGTGCGGACAATAACACAGTGATCAGGGCTAGGAGCGTGATCCGGGAATTGTGGGAAGTGCAGTTTCACACACGGACAGTGAGACTCAGGGCGGACAACAGGGAAAATGTGACATGGAACGGGATCGGTGACGGGTGAAACGGAAAACATGGAGCAGAAAACAAGGAAACGTGACATAACCGTGGCTAGTGAAACAGAGAACACAGGGCAGACAACACAGGAACGTAACAAATATCAAATGAAAGTTATGGATCTGTAAGATATCAAACAATACATTAAATAAAATTATAATATTTTTTTTCCATAAAAAAAACTGCCCATCAAAGTTGTGTCCTCAATTTGCATCAACTCTGTCAGATTTTTTTATAATCCTGAAAAATTCCCAATTCCTGCTCATGGCGGATGCAACAGTAGGACACGTTTTCTGGAATTTTTTATATTTTAATTTATTTCAAACAAACAATGGTTAAGTCTTTGCTGTCACAGGTTCAACATGTCAATACTGTCATCACATTGTGATAATTTCTGTTAAGAATTGTGGAATCATTTTGGCATTTTAGTTTGGTTATAGATGCAGCTTCAACTGAGGAACACAAAATGGGTACAACACATATTTAAGATGGAAAAATATTAAATTTTTGCCTTCTTCCCTAACTATATATATATATATATATATATATATATATATATATATATATATATATATGTTAATATTGCTTTTGCATCTCCATAAACCAGTTTAATCATGAATAGAACTTAGCTTCAATAAATGTGATTGGTGGGCAGACATTGGCTATAAACGAAAACACTTACTCGTTCATTCATTCCCTTTATAGTGAATTCTACAGGGAATAGACTGTTCTGAAGGGAACCAACCAGTTAATTACAGTCACCTGTGATTGGTCATTGACGTGCGGCAGCCACAAAGATAAAAAATGTTTTTATCTTTTGCAGCGTGTGCCTTGAAAAGTCTTGCATGAAAATGCGATTGAATTCTCGTGAATGGTCTGCCACCGTACTTACCGTGTGTAACCGCCTTTACACACTACTAATAGATTGTTTTTCATTCTATAACCCTGCTTGATTTAAACATAGATTTGCATATCATGTAATTTATGTAATTTTCTGGCAGATAAGATCAATTATGCTTATTTCACGGTTAACCGTCTGTTTGTGTGTTTGCATCAGACATTATGATGTCAAAAAGGTTGCCGACCCCGTGGCTTAGAAACATGCTTGCATCATGCCCTGCCAAATGTCTCTTTGTCTATTTGACATAATAAATAAAAACATCACACACATACACAACAGGGAAACAACTCTCAACACACTATAATAACTTAATTCCAAACGCTACATGCTATAAATAAACCGTAACATGTTCAGTGAATGGTTCATCTATGCTTTAAGAATGACGTTTTTCTCTCTGGTTTTATTTCATCCAAACAGAATACAAGCATCAGGTAAGCACCAGTATGGATGTCAATAAGGGTACAGCTTTTTCTGACAGATATGGGTTAAGATAAGTGAAATGAAGAATTACTTATGGTAAGACAGAGGTTTAAAAAACAATACACAGCAATAGTAAAATTGTCTTGGTTTTATAAATGTGATGGAGCCACTGAACATGAAACATTTCATTGACCAGCTTTTGGAGGATGAATCACATTGAGATACCTCCATCTAGAGGCAGCATATTACAACTACCATTACAAAATGTGACATGAAAAAGCAAATCTCCTTCATTGATTTTAGAAAGACAAAAAAGACTTGTTATGAAAAATACACTACTACCAACAGAACTGTTGAAAGAGTTCTATAGCACAGTAAAAGAGTTATGCTACTGTATTCATCTACAGTACCTATTATCATTTGATACATTTTAATTAGATCTAGTTTAACATATAAACTTTAAGATTAAGGGAAAGCAAATAAAAAAAAAAAAAAAAAAACAGCATTACAAATTCTACCATGATGCATGAGCAGTTTAAATAATAATATATGCTTTATTTTCATACAAATTATGCCATAATTTAAAAAAAACTAAATAAATCGTACATTTTTAGGTTTTATTTTCAAAATTAAAAATATAATTACTTACTGTTTCTTTATTTTGATAGGTTTCATGAGATTCACTGAACCAGTTCTGACTCTATCAAATAGTAACCAAAGAGGGAAATAAAATCTTTTCAGTGCTCGTCAGAAGGGCTTGCTGTTACAGAAAACAAGCTCAGCCAATGCAAGACATAATCTGTTTGATAGGAGACATGTTTTTCAAAGGTTATTGGATCGTCAAGAAGTCACAAGATGGAATCATATAACCCCTGCTCACATGATGTTCAGCATATTAGCTCTTTCTCATCCATGGCTAAAGCTGCACTGTAAGAATGAGTCTCTTATCTTGTCTGTGGTATTTTTAGGTTGTCCAAAAGGTTACTACGGAACAGAAAGTCACAGAGGAAATTAGGGCGCAAAAAAAAGAAGACAGATGATTTCTTTAAACTCTCTCTCTCACTCTCTCTCTCTCTCTAGTACACTGGCTTTGTAGTACTTAAAAATAAGAGATGTCTAAGTTACGAAAGTGACATGAGAATTCAAACATGAACATGATTTACCAGTGGTACTTGCTGATGCAAAAGAGTGTGGTTTCCAGGGCATTGCTATACAGTTGCTAGGGTGGCTGACAGGGCACAAAATTCTAAGTCGTTTCAGAGCCCATCCCCAAATCTGTATCATATTCTGTTGTCTAGATATGGCTCATATCTCTTCTTTAATGTATGTCTTTGAGATTTTATTTATCCACTAGGTCGTAAGAGAGTATAAAGAAAATTATATGAAAGTATGAGGTATATGAGGTACCGTGGATGTTCATCGCACTAGCAGCTCACTGGAGATTAGGCTAATACTTAGGCTTTTGTTAAAATGCCTAATACAAAGTAGCAATGCTTGATTACCAAATACCACTAATTATGTAATCGATAAGGGTGCAGTATTACATTATTCTAGGTGCTTGTACAACCTTTTAACAGATGGCAGGAAATCATCGAATCTATTATTCATTCAAGGCACTAAGTTGTCCATCATGTTGACTGGAAATTAATTTAGTATGCAAAATTTGTCAATATATTCTGAACAGAATTAGTGTGGAAACTCTACAGTGTGGTTTTGTGAAAAACATGAGTAAAACATTAAAACATAAACAAGAACGCTTCAAGCTACGCAAACACAATTCCATTTCAACACCATGAGAGTGGTTGACTTGAAAGAGAACAACACTGCAGCAACACTGAGAATGCAAAGTGAACTTGCAATGTTGGACAAAATGTAGCTAGCCATGCTTCCAACTACTCAACATACATAAAAAAAAAAAAAAATAAATAAAATAAAAAAAAACCTAGCTGAAAGCTACACTTTAGAGAAAGTAGCTAGTTACAGTACAAGCTACATACAAAAATAACTATATAAGTATACAAGTATTCGGTACAGGGAATAACTGATGACAGACCGTTGAATTACTGACAAAGGTGGTAATGTGGCCACGACACGCAGCAGATGATTTTTCAACAATACAAAGGGCAGGAGTTAATTATTCTGCTTATGCCAGCCACAGTTACTACACCTTAAGCCATCATTCAGGATTTTATCTCCTGACATTGTCTGGTTTTGGTCCTTAAAATGCTCTTGGAAATGGAACTACTTTCTTGGTTTTAGACAGCCCAAGCCTTCGTTGCTAAGATGTAATTTTAAGTATAGTTCTCAGAAACAGAATCAGCTTTATTGCCAAGTATGCTTGCACGTACAAGGAATTGGTCTTGGTGACAGGAGCTTCCAGTGCACAACAATACAAAAACAATACAAAAACAGCAGCAAGACATAGATAATAAAAATAAATAAATAAATAATAATAATAATAAAAATAAATAATTATACATATACATACATACACTCAGACACACACCTACATACATACCCACATACACACACACGTAGAGCAAATCTAATAGAACTCTGTTATATATAGAACAAAAATACAGTATATTATGTACAGTGCAATGTATGTAATGGCAGAAGTGGATATGTTAGATAATAAAAATATACTTAAACTGTGTATTGCACATAATTATTGCTCAATGGGGCGGCTTTAACTGTTTATGAGATGGATCGCCTGAGGGGAAAAAAACTGTTCCTGTGCCTGATGGTTCTGGTGCTCAGAGCTCTGAAGTGTCGGCCAGAAGGCAACAGTTCAAAAAGGTAATGGGCTGGGTGAGTGGGGTCCAGAGTGATTTTTACAGCCTTTTTCCTCACTCTGGAAGTGTATAGTTCTTGAATACAAAAATGGGGGCAGGGGGCAACCAATAATCCTCTCAGCAGTCCGAACTGTCCTCTGTAGTCTTCTGATGTGCGATTTCGTAGCCGCACAAAAACCAGACAGTTATTGAAGTGCAGAGGACAGACTCAATGACTGCTGAGCAGAACTGTAGGCCACACATGGGAGACAGTGTGATGGTAGTTCCGACCCTTCGTGGGGGAGGAGACTCTGCCAATGGAGACGTGGGTCTACCGAAACAGAGAAGGGAGACTGTATCGTGGAAATTACACACAGGAGGCCACTAGGGTAGCCGAGACCTGTGGAGCACTTACCCCAGTACAGGGCCTGTTTGCACATGTACTGGGTGTGACTAATTCATCCGCTGAATTTGTGAGTCAGAGGGCTAGGAGTAAGAGCATCCAGGGTTCACAAGTCAGGAACATGCATGGGAGAAAGAGCGCACGGCTCCAACTACCTTGGAGGGGAAAGGCGCTATGGACAAGTGATACTTCCGGCCAGCTGTCCGTGTAACAAAACTTACCTGAAAGAACATGGGACGAAACCGGCTAAACCCGGAGATTGTAGAAGCTCACAAAGGTATTGGGTGTTGCCCAGCCCGCTGCACTATAGATGTCTGCTAGAGAAGCGCCATTGGCCAGTGCCCACGAGGATGCCATGCTTGTCGTGGAGTGTGCTCGAACCCGCAAGGGGGCGGACACGGACTGGACCTGGTATGCTAGCACTATGGCATACACGATCCTTTGGGCAAGCCTCTGTTTGAAGACAGCGTTCCCTTTCCGATGTCCGCCAAAGCAAAGAGCTGCTCAGAGTGTCTAAAGCTCTGCGTGTGGTCCAAGTAGATGTGCAAATGATGCAATGGACACAGCAATGATAAGGCTGGGTCTACCTTCTCTGGGGGTAGCGCTTGCAGGTTCACCACCTGATCCCTAAAAGGGGTCGTGGGAACCTTGGGCACATAGCCTCGGGGTCTCTGGATGAGAGTTACCCAGACCAAACTCTATGCACTATTCGCTGACAGAGAATGCTTGCAGGTCCCTGACCCTCTTGATGGAAGTGAGCGCAGTCAGGAGGGCGGTCTTCAGAGATATGGCCTTCAGTTCGACTGACTCAAGGGGCTCGAAGGGAGCTCGTCATAGGCCCGAGAGGACCATGGAGTGGTTCCAGGAGGGAAAGAGGCACGATCTAGGGGGGTTCGCCCTCCTGGCGCCTCTCAGGAACCTGATAATCAGGTTGTGCTTACTGAGGAATTACATTGGATGTTGTTGTGATACGGCAGCTACATAAACCTTGATTGTGGAGGGGGACTGCTGCCTGTCCAGTCTCTCTTGCAGGAAGGAAAGCACTGACCCGACTGCACAACTCTGGGGGTACGCCACTCTGGATACGCCACTTCAGGGAGTAGAGGTGCCCATTAGGTCCGCTGCATCCTGTCCAGGGACCAGACATGGAGACTCCAAAGGTCTGGGCGTGGGTGCCAGAGGGTGCCCTGTCCCTGAGAAAGTAGGTCTCTCCTCAGGGGAATTTGCCAGGGAGGAGCTTCACTCGGGTGAAGGTGTGGTCTGTTCTCCAGCTCTGGTGTTTCCACAGGCATCTCTGTCTTTGGAATACCCGTCTCAGGGGCGCTTAGGAGCCCTCTTGGGGATCTTCGCAGCCGGCCGAGAAGTGGGGGCGTCCCTCTCCTGCGGGGGGCTCTACGCCGGGGCCGAGAGCTGGGTTCAGCTGGTGCGGGGCCACTTGGGTTTGGGTCACCACAGGGGAACGCCCTCGGCGAACAGATGGGGTCCGCACTCTTGAGCCATGCTGACGACTGCTTCCGGCTGCGAAGATCCCCAATAGGGCTCCTAAGCGCCCCTGAGACAGGTATTCCAAAGACAGAGATGCCTGTGGAAACACCAGAGCTGGAGAACAGACCACACCTTCACCCGAGGGAAGCTCCTCCCTGGCAAATTCCCCTGAGGAGAGACCTACTTTCTCAGGGACGGGGCACCCTCTGGCACCCACGCCCAGACCTTGCACAGAGACAGAAAGGTATTTTTTAAAAGACGTGTCTTTAAAAAGACGTTCAACGTCACTGTGCCTGGTCTAATAGAGGAAACACACTCTTTTAAAAGCTCTTTAAAATGCTGTCGTTGCGCCCAGGTGTGTAGTATGCAGCGGAGTGCTGGAACCACTGGAATGCTTCGCAGAGAGGTGAATTGAACTGCAGTGGTATTCAGCTTGCTGTCAATACAAACCGCTCAGCTCCGAAGAAAAAGTCTGAATTAATCTGCATACCGGTCTCCCATTTATACCCATATGTCATGGGGAGTGGCATGCAAATTCAACTCGCCAATTTCTCATTGGCCTTTTCTCAAAGATCTGAAGGTGAATCGGGCTCCTAAGATCGACCCCTAGTGTCACTACACCGACACAACATCGAGTGAGTGACAGAAGGGGAACTGTCGGTAACATCCTTTCCGCAACCATTATGGCCAAAAAGGATGAACTCTGTCTTGTCCTCATTATGCTGGGAAAGTTATTAGTCAACCAACACTTGATCTTTACAAAACATAAAGGAAGATTTAACAGATGGATGATCCCCAATCTTTAAAGGAAAGTACATGTGTGTATCGTCCACATAAAAATTATAAAAAATACCATGTTTTTTATTGTTTTTTTATTATACCCAAGGTGAGCATATTATAATCATAAAAATGGTCCCAGAATAGAGCCTTGTGGAACCCCATAAATAATTAGAGCAGGTCATGAAGGGTAATTCCCAATCCTAACTGAAAACGTTCTATTCTGAAGATAGGAAGAAAACCACTCAAGGGCCAAGCCATTTCATTTAATATGATCATTTAAGATCCCATGATCAGCAGCATCACAAGTTGCACTCAAATCCAATAACATTAAAGCAACACATTTTCCCGAGTCTACCCTTAACAAAATGTAATTTTTAACCCAAAGAAAAGCTGTCTCTGTACTGTGTCCAGCTCAATAACCTGATTAAAATCTGTCAAAAACATTGTTCTTTGTTAAAAAAAATACGATTTGTAAACACAACCTTCTCCAAAACCTTTGATAAAAACAGAAGCTTAGAAATGGTCCGAAAATGTCTCATTTCCAGAGGGTCCAAACTAGGTTTATATAGAAGGGGCTAGACAACCACATGCTTGAAACTGGCAGGGATAATACGATTTGACAGACTACTCTTTAAAACAGATAAGATGGTTGGATCAATGATGTCTACTACTTTCTTAAAAAGATGCCAAGGGACCACATCAACAAGAGAGGAAGTAAACTTCATGTGTGCAATGGTATATTTTAACTGCAGCAAGGACACAGATTCAAAACAACTAAAAGTATCTAAGCATTTGATGAACCAGATGGAACAATCACTGATAGTAAGATACTATATCTTATGTTAACAACCTTACTGATAAAAAACATTAAAAACTCAAGTGCATAGAGGGGGTTGGGAAGGAGGAAACTGTCGGGAGAGAGTACTTTGTATATTGTTAAACAGAACTCTAGAGTTATGATCATTCTGAGAAATAATCTCAGAAAAGTAATTAGTTCTGGCAACTTTAGGAGATTCAAATTTAGAAAATTAATTTATGAAATATTTATTATATTCCGGTGGTCTATATATAAAACACAGAGCACAGGTGTAGATATTTCCACCCTAATTAACTGCATCGCAAAGCTCTGATATTTTTCATTTGGCAATAATCTACATATAAATTTGTTCTTAAAAATGAGAGATAACCCACCACCTCGACCGACAGTCAAGCATCTGGGATGGCATGAGGGTGAGTAAATGATGAGAGAATTTTCATTTTTGGGTAAACTATCCCTTTAAAGTGATAGCTCAGCCATAAATTTATATTCTGTCATAATTTACCTACGCTAATGTTGTTCCAAACCAGTCTGAAGCTTTGCATTATGTGGAACCCAAAATATGTTAGACAGAATTTTAGGGACTCTCTCACCATTGACTTTCAACATATAGAGGAAAAATAAAATTCACTGAAGGTAAATAGTGACTCAGTCTAATGCAAGGAAGAAAGAACGTCATAAGCTTGGAACAACATGATGGTGAATTATGAAAGAATTTCCATTAATAATAATAATAATAATAATAATTTTGTAATAAATGTTAAATGTGTATTATGTAATGGAATATAGAGAAGTTAACGTCTATTATGTAATTTGTGAAAGTATCCAGCACAGGAAGTTCCTGAGGTTAGCTTTCGGGGGCAAAACTTCCTGTGCTGTGGCAAAATTTCTATATGAAAGTATGCGTCCATGAGATAGATTGTGACCAGCCAATCGTGATGTTGGATTTGTGACACGACAGTCTTGATAGTTAGCATCTTGAACTTGAACACCCTGACTGAGTGATTCAAGCCTCGAAGATCTAAGATCAGACGCAACCCCCCACCCTTCTTGGGAACCAGGAAGTATTGGCTGTAAAAACCTGACTCATTCTCTGGAAGGTGAACATGTTCTTTGACCAAGAGATTTTGCAGTTCTTTTCACAGTAGACATGCCTGCTCCGTTTTCATGGTAGTGGAAACCATGGCATTGAAACGCGGAGGGCGGCGAGTAAATTTAATTCTGTAGCCATTTTCTACTGTTCTTAGGACCCACATAGAAATACCTGGCAGAAGTTTCCACGCTGCCAGGTTCTCTGAGATGGGTATTCATTTTGACACTTCCTGTTGAGGAGATGTCGAGTGTTCCGCGTCCTGGACTAAGGCAGGAAGCAGCGGTACACCTAACATTTAGCTGGAAGCCTCTAACTCCCAAAACACCAGATGCAGCGGGAATGGAGAGGTTTTTTCATTTCTTTAACGATGATGCTGAACCCGGCGAGAGACAACCCGCAAGTGTCTCTTCAACTAGCAGCATCAACGAATACCCCAGTGTCTCAGAACCCATGATAGTCGAATATATCGATGTCGAGGGCACGTAGACACGGGAAATATAAGGTTTCCTCCATGAAAGAGAGCTATTCATGGAGGTCATCAAAGAAGGGAAGGGACTGATGAGGCATTCCCTTCCCCTGGCCACCAGACAGAAATCTGTCCTCCAACTTGGAGTGTTTGGGGGTCTCTTGTTCGCGTGGCCAGTCTAATTGAAGCCTGGCCACCGCAAGACTAATCACCTTGAGTAATTCCTCCAATGATTTACTATCATGAATGCTTGTAGGTGGCTCGAAGTTCGCAGACTCAAGAGATTCAAGGTCCCCCTCATGAACCGAAGAAACGCCGAAGCGCACTTCAGGATCACAGGAAGGACCAGCTGGGTCTGGGGAGAGAGCGAGCGATAGGGACGGACCCGTCTCTCGCTCCTCAACCAGATCCATACAAGAGCCCCAATATTGAACTGTGAGTGCCGACTCTCGGAAGTAAGCAAGATGAGCGCGAAACATTTTGACCGAGAGCAGATCGCAATGCTCGCACCCGCCCCGCCCTAACGCGAGAGCAGCATGCTCTTCCCCCAAACATACAAAGCAAAACTGATGTGTGTCCCTCTCAGCCATAGAGCGTAGACAAGGAACACACATCGCTTGCTCTGTCTTTCAGTCATTTTCTCCTTTTGTTATTGTTTTTTTTGTTTTTTTTAGAGAAAGAAGAGAAAGGAATCTGCGCACTGCCTAACAAAATCTAACTCCTAGCAGAGGAAAGTAGAAAGGTTTCTGACAGGCTCATGAAGCACACACACACAGAGTGATCTGAAGACAAAAGATCTGACGTTGCACCTGTGACGCATCTATTTATAGCCCTGCTTCAGGGACATCCAATGATGTCACCGTCAGAGGCTATAAATTCCGGTCAATGTTCATTGACACATATTCACAGCTGGTCACACCTAAAGTTGTTCCCAAAGCGCTAACTCAGCGCAGCATCATAAGTGTAGCTTTTTGAAAGGGAACAATCTATATCTCTCTGATGGACAGAGTTTTAAATCTCTGTTATTTTTTTTTTCATCTTCCGGGTTTAAAATCAACATTGTCAAACTCTCAAGCGCCACAGATGAGAAAGTTGATAGTATCGGGATGCAAGTTTATTTGTGCATTATATTATGGGCAATTGTGATGCTGTTAATTGCTTTAGAGAAATAATGCTAGGTGACTAATTCAGATATTTGTGTTCTCTCACCCTTCTCCACTCATTCCGCTGGCTGCATCTTTTCAAAATGTGGTGAGAACTCATCGATGGTATTCAACATACGTAGTTGGACTTTGTTAGTTGGACTAACAGCTATATAAATCTTACAATTCATCATACTTTATCCTAATATTTAGTTAAAGCCGGCATGGGCAATTGAACTGACAGATGACAGTTCAACCCCCTTTTTCTCACCTGCCCTGCCCCACCCCACCCCGCAATGCCCATTAGGGGAGGGTGGGGCTCTTGTTCTCACAGCTGTCCAGGCCTAGTAGAGTTGCATTTTTCAAAACGGTTATGAAATGGACTTGAGCTGAAAGAGGGTTTTTTATTACCCTTTAAATAAGCACTACTCATCACTGGTTGCCTTGCATTTTAAATTGCATTCTAACACATATTAGAATGCAAACCATAGTGCCATACAAGGGCCCATTGCATTCTCTGTGTTGCCGCAGTCCTGTTCCCTTTCAGGTAAACCACTGTTGTGGCAAAGAAACAGTAAGAAGAGAATATTGCTGAGCAAGTTAGTTAAAGTGCAAACATCAACTGCAGATGGTGTGATGAAGTAAATGTTGAGCAGGAGGTAGTCAAGACAAAGACATCACTGAAGCAGCAACAAAAGAGCTGCAGTGCATGGAGGTCATAAATGATTCAGTTGAACACAATCCCAAGACACATTTACTGAGCAAGAAGAGAGAATGGATGGATGTGGTGAGGGCAGAGCAAAGCATCTCAAAATAGTCATTTGTTGTTTCCTGGAGTGGAGAATTGCTTGCACCAACACTAGCAGCTTTGAAATGTCCAATCAGAATGATGATTAGCAGCCTCTTCACACAGTTCTTTGGCTCGAGGTGAGGAACGGAGGGGAATTAATTACTACATCTGAATAATGACCTGAACAATATTTGATTTCTCTAGTCTCACAAATGCAAACTTTTTTGACTATGAGCATAAAGTCTGGTCCACTGTACAAATTATTCTGTGCAAGAACCATAGATTTAGAATGGAAGCGACTGTCAGACTGACATGTACAACAACCAATGTACAGTACAGTTGAAACATGTACAGTTTGCTTTTCTGTGTGATGTTTAAGGGTGGATAAATCTGAAATTGGATGTTACCCTGTGAGCAAAGCAGAATATGCAGGTGTGCTCTCTGTGTCATTCAAATTGCATGAAACCAGACACTAGAATTAGAGCTTGCCATTTTCAGGAAGCTTTTGGAATTTTAGTGTGTAATATGCATCAGACTGTCCATGAACTGTCAGTGGAACACAAAGGAGCTCAGCAGAATGTCTTAGGTGTTCTTTCCATACAATGAAAGTGAATGAGGACAGAAATGATTCCAGTGGATTCCAGTAAGGCACTTACAATGGAAGTGAATTGTATAGTTCCATAAATGTTAAAATACTCACTGTTTCAAAATTAAAGCCACAAGACGTAAACAATATGTGTTAGCATGATTTTAAAGTGATAAAATATCTTATTGACATTTTATGTGTAAAATTATAGCCAATTTTACAATTGCGTTGCCATGATGATGTAATGTCAACAAACCCTAAAACTTTTTTAAACAATTTAAACAACTTAACAGCAAGTAATACATGAGTTTTGAAAGAAGAAGTAATATAAGTGCTTTTGTAAATTAATTAGTTTCACATTTTAGCTTCTAAACCCTCCAAAGATTGACACTGTCTCATGGCCTTTAGGCCTTCAGGAACAACTGGATACAACACATAAGAAACTAGATATTTGGTAAAAACTATCTTCGTGCTCGTGGATACCAAAGAACCATTGAGCAATGACGTGACAAGCTGAAAAAACTGCAGGTTCAGTATCTGAAGGTATGGAATGCACTCTGCCATAAATCTGGCAGCTCGTCGGACGAAAATGATAAGTACCAATGGTATGATGCTGGCCATGTGTCACCGTGCCCCAAATGATTCCAAATAAGCCACAAAGTAAGAAAAGTTACAATGATGGTCTCCATTGTGTTGTGCAAGAGCGCTTTTCTTCCTGTTTTCTTCAAAACAAAAAGTTGCATCGTAATGACGTAAGCGTGTTCAGGCCCGGAAGGTTAAGTGCAATGTGAGTGCATGCCAGTGGGGGGCCAATCATGCTTGGTGGTGGTGTGTGCGCGTGTGTGTGTGTGTGTGTGTGTGTGTGTGTGTTTGTGAGTCAGAGAGAGAGAGAAAGAGAGAGAGAGATAAAGAGAGACAAATTGCTCAATCAAGAATAGGAGTGGACATAAAGAATCAATGGCTGGTTAGTTTGATATTATGCAGTTTAGTCTTGTTTACAACAGTCAGAAGGGCATTTAAAGCCAGTACAGAAAATAATGCATCAATACAGTCATCACCTCTTGAATTCCTTTGCATCAAGTCATATCCTCTTCATACATACTTTCATACTGTCACATCATTCATAGCCCTTCTGTTCTCTTTCTGCCCTTCTGACCGCAAGTTCAATAAATAAGCTTCAGTTGCCTCAAAATGCAGCAGCTAGACTGCTTCTAGTATGGACATTTGATCATATCAGCCCAATCGTATCATCACTACTCTGGCTTTCCGTTAGGTTTTGTGACAATTTAAAAATTCTACTAATTACTTAGAAAGCTTTGAATGGTATAACTCACTTAAGCAAACTTCACATTTCACTGTCACACAGTAGTCTATAATGTTCACTATGATCAAAAAATTCTGTCCTGCTAAACAGTACCAAGAATGTTAAAATCCACAAAAGGAGGTAGATAATTTTGGAATAGCCTAAATAGCCAAGACACACTCTCTTAGTTTAAGTCTAAACTTAAAACTCATCTATTCAGCCAGTCACATGCATTTCATCCCTTAACACACAGTTATGCTGCATTATTTATGTCTGCCTGAACCAAAAACACTTCTCTTATTCTATAACTCTGCTTTAATGTGAATGGCACCCACACTTATATTATTAATTACTTTCCCTATCTCATCCTCGGCATACATATATCAAGGTTACCAGAGGATGCCAAATCCAGCTTCAGTCCAGTCTAATGTCCCACTCCCACAGCTGTGTTGATGAGCAATGACTACTAACTGCCGACAATGAAAGGAGCTTTGATGATCTCCGCCTACTTCATTACAGTAGAATATGATGGATTTCAGATAGGATGAACTGCTACTTCAACAAGGGACACATTACTGGTCACTGCCTGCACCTCGGTCTTAGGATGGACTTTACCATAAATTAACTATACAAACACAAATTACTTGACTTGACTTGGTTCACCTTGCATTTCCTGTGCTTTGTTTAGAGTAAGCCTGCCTGTTTTTTTTTACTTTCCATGTCGGATAGACCTTTTCACAGACTGTGATGACGCGTTTCCGCCTTATTTATCATCGTAAATGTCATTTTGTTTTTATATGAGACAGTTTTTAAATATTGATCGTAAATTTAAAACCTTATGCTTATTGTTATGTTACCCTGGAATTTACCATAAATTACCAATAACAAATGACCATAGCTGCGTGGTTTCGATTACAGCTCCTGAGAGAGTGACAGTAAATTTGTTATGTTCTCCCGTGGTCTTAATCCACCACCACTTTCTATTTTTTCCTCTTCCAGAAAGTCATTCAAACGTAATGGTGGATTTTTTTTTTATTTTGGCCTTGGAGCTAATGTGAAAGTGAAATAATTTTGGCTGTGATCTCCCATTCACTCCCATTCAATGCTGTGGAGGTTTACCTTTCAAACGTTTACTTCCGCATTCCAAAACCAGGTGTGTGAAATAGGTCTATTGTGTACAGTTGGTTCCTACTTTCTCAGTTCAGCCTCCTGCTAATTTTCTCTTTGTTGGGAGATACTTTTTGTTGTTTACTTAAAGAGCACTTGATGCAGGCAGAATAGAATAGGATATATAGAATTGGAAGAGTTTTTGGGGTAGACCTGACCTGCTAAATAGAGACGGACTCCATCCCTCCAGGGAAGGTGCCACTCTCCTCTCTAGTAGTTTGGCTCATAGTCTTAATAACTGGGGCCCAGGTCAGGAAGCAGGCAAACTGGTTAATCTGAACGTCTACTAACAGCCTTGAGACGTCACACAGGTCACATAAACTACAACACATAGAGACAGTATCTCCTAGATATCTCATAGAGATTGTGTTTGTTCCCGAACTACCAAACATAATACCCGCACTAAATCATTTAGAAAAAATTTGATTAAGGTCAAACTTCAACAAAACAAACAAATTCGAAATACACATCATATAAAAATAGGGCTACTAAACATTAGATCTCTTTCTACCAAAGCACTAATTGTTAATGAAATGATTACAGATCATAGATTGGATGCGCTCTGTTTGACTGAAACCTGGCTTAAACTGGATGAATATATTAGTTTAAATGAATCTACTCCCCCAGGTTATTGTTATAAACATGAGCCACGTCTGAAGGGTCGAGGAGGAGGTGTTGCTACAATTTACAGTGAAGTTTTTGGTGTTACTCAGAGGACAGGATATAAATGTAAGTCTTTTGAACTAATAATGCTTAATGTGACACCGTCAGATATAAATAAAAAATATCTGTCGTCTTTTTTCCTTGCTACGATGTATAGATCCCCCGGGCCTTATTCTGATTTCTTTGGTGAATTTGCAAATTTTTTATCAGATCTTGTAATTACTGTAGATAGAGCTTTAGTTGTTGGTGACTTCAACATTCACATAGATAATGAAAATTATACATTGGGATTAGCATTTATCAATATTCTCAACTCTCTTGGAGTCAGACAAAATGTAACAGGACCAACTCATCGCCGTAATCATACACTAGATTTAATTCTGTCATATGGAGTTGATGTTGATAATATAGAAATTCTGAGTGATGACATCTCGGATCATTACCTCGTCTCTTGTATGCTGCAATCAGCTAATGTTAACTCAATCTACACTATGCTATTGTTCAGGTAGAACTATTCTTTTGACCACTAAAGATAGCTTCAATAATAATCTTCCAGATCTATCTCTTACACTCAATAAACCCCAAAGCCCATAAGAACTTGATGAAATAACAAAAAATATATTATATATTGTCGCCCCACTTCGATTAAAGAAATAAGCCCTGCACCATGGAACAATGATCACACTCATGCTCTCAAGAGAGCAGCTCGGAAAATGGAGTGAATGTGGAAAAATACAAAATTAGAAGTATTTTGTGGTGCATGGAAGGATAGTGTCTGTAGCTACAGACAGGCAATAAAAGCTGCCAGGTCAGCATATTTTAGTAAACTCATAGAAAATAACCACAACAATCCTAGATGTTTATTCAGTACTGTGGCTAAATTGGTTAGGAATAAAGCCTCAACAGAACTAGATATTACGTCGCAGCACTCAAGACTTTATGAATTTCTTTACAGATAAAATTGAAATAATCAGAAATAAAATTGGAATTATGCAATCATCTGTCATAGCAACTTCAATCCTTCTCTGTCATAGGTCATGAAGAGCTAACAAAACTTATCGAAACATCAAAAGCCATGTTTGTTAGATCCTATACCAACTAAGCTCTTAAAAGAGGTATCTCCTGTAATTTCAGAACCTATTCTTAATATTATTAACTCCTCGCTATGCTCAGGACATGTCCCAAGAAACTTTAAAATGGCAGTTATCAAACCGCTTATTAAGAAGCCACAATTTGATCATGGAGAACTGGCTAATTATAGACCGATTTCAAATATCCCTTTTATGTCAAAAATACTAGAGTAAATATCCTCCCAAATATGTTCATTTCTACAGAGAAATAGTATTTATGAAGAATTTCATTCAGGATTTAGGCCTCATCACAGTACAGAGACTGCACTTATTAGAGTTACAAATGTGGCTGCATTTCTCTTCTAGTGCTTTTAGACCTTAGTACTGCATTCAACATGATAGATCACGACATTCTGTTGAATAGGCTAGAGAATTATGTTGGCATTTGTGGAGTTGCATTAGCATGGTTTAGGTCATATTTAGCAGACAGCTACCACTTTGTCTATGTAAATGAGGAATTGTCAAACCAAACAAAAGTAAAATATGGAGTGCCACAGGGATCAGTTTAGGATGGGAGATATTATCGGGAATTGTGTAATAAGTTTCCACTGCTATGCTGACGATACACTTTATATTTCTTCAAAACCTGATGAGATTTCACAATTCTCGAAATGAGCAGAGTGTATCAATGAAATAAATGATTGGATGGCCAATTCTGACTAGAGGTACTAACAGAGGTACTAATTATTGAACCAAAAAACTCTGAG
Organism: Xyrauchen texanus; assembly: GCF_025860055.1. Taxonomy (NCBI): domain Eukaryota; kingdom Metazoa; phylum Chordata; class Actinopteri; order Cypriniformes; family Catostomidae; genus Xyrauchen; species Xyrauchen texanus. The sequence goes on along the minus strand of NC_068279.1, from coordinate 52,832,328 downwards.
AATAAGCCACTCAATATAATTTGATTCTCGATAGATGTACTGTTACATCATCTTCAACAGCGAAGAACTTAGGTGTTATATTTGATACCAATCTGTCCTTTGAAAATCAAATTACCAATGTTTGTAGAACAGCATTCTTCCACCAAATCCTTCCAAATATTGCTAAATTAAGGCACATGCCTTAATTTGTTAACATGTGTTCATGACCTCAAGACTAGATTATTGTAATGCATTACTGGGAGGATTTCCAGCAAGATCAATAAATAAACTTCAATTGGTTCAAAATGCAGCATCCAGAGTGCTAACGAGAACCAAGAAATATTATCATATTAGCCCCATTTTATCATCGTTACATTGGCTACCTGTTACCATACTAAGCTTTGAATGGTCTAGCTCCACAGTACTTAAAGGGATACTCCAGCTGTGGGAAGATGAATGTGTATTTAATAGTGGTCATTTATGTAGTAGAAATGTGAAATTATTTTTGAATTTGAAGCATTCTAGACTGAGAAAAGGCAAAAGATTTATTTTTTACTCATGTGGCTGAAAGACAACAACTCCCAGAATGCACTTGCTTTGCCGCACTTATGAGGCCACTCCCAAACCACGATTATGCCGGGTGTCCAAACTCTGTACATTACGTCTTAGTAACAAAAAGAAATACAAAACAAATACTCACTTTACACTAAGCCGTCCATTTGTCCCTGCAGGCTTTGGCTGGCATTTCCAATTTATCTTTGGGATCCTGAAATAAGTTTCCAGGACCCCCCGTCCATGTGTGGTACAAAACTTGGGTGCTCAGTTACACATGCTAGCGGTGCAGTTTCATCAGCGGATTCAGCGATCTCATGCAGAAGAAAATGGCATCGCTGAAATTCGCGACAGCAATAGGACTCTCTATCTGTTTGCATAGATGCACAGCGAGAGCACTGACACCACCAGTTCGCCCCAGCTCGAGTCTGGCCGAGCTCTTCCTCCTGACCGCCAAGCAGGTCTTGCTCCCCTGCTGCAGCAGCTGCTCCGGCCGCCTCTTGTTCCTCCATCTCCCGCAACTGTTCGTCGCTGTATTGCAGCTCGTATAGGTAGCCGCGAGCATCCGATTCACACAAAAGATATTCGAAATCCCCATCTGTCATTACTTCAAAACTTTCTTCCGTTATCGTGATTAGACTATTATACAAAGTTTTACAGAGCAAGAGCCTGTTAGCTTAGCTTAAAGATGGCTGACACTATATTTACATTCTATGAGTAAGATCCCGCCTCATATGGGCGTGGTGAAAACATGCGGAACTAGCTAGTAATACTGGCTGTAGTTTAAAGCCTCTGTCCCAAAAATCCTCCGATGACGCAAAATGACGATTTTTGCGTCATCGGAGGATTTTTTCCAGACTAAAAATGAAATTTTCTCTCATATCATGGGGATATGAGGGGGGGAAGCAGGGTAAATCGAAAATACTACTGGTTTTCTACTGATACAAAGCTTAATGCTACATCCTGGAGTATCCCTTTAAGTGACCTTCTACCACGCTATATTCCATCACGTTCATTATGATCGCAAAATTGATCGGCCTGTTATTCTAGTTCCTAGAATATCAAAATCCACAAAAGGAGGTAGATCATTTTCATATTTGGCTCCTAAACTATGGAATAGTCTCCCTTACACTGTTTGGGTCTCAGACACACTCCCTCAATTTAAGTCTAGACTAAAGACTCTATTTAGCCAGGCATACACCTAATTTATCCTCCAACCCACAATTAGGCTGCTTTAGTTAGTCTGCCGGAACCAGAAACATTGATCATGATTTATAACTCTGCAATAAATTGAATGGCATCTATGCTTATATTATTTTAATTGTTTCCCTCAACCTAGGGACTCCTATCGTGAGGTCACCAGAACCGGCTGGATCTAGCACCATTCCTGCTTCGTGTTGGACTCCACTGCTATGTGTCGCTGAATGATGATGACTAAATGCAGACTGATGGACTACAATCTTGAATGGAATGCATAGACTAACAATTGCCTACAAAAGCCTTCATCAGCCAATTAACAAGGACAATTGCATCTATGTGAACTTCTGCAGTTAATCCAGGAAGGACTTCAAAGACATTGGTCATTAATCTTACAGTTCACACAAAATCGATGTTTAAACACTGACCCTTAACACTTACTTAGTTTAATAATTTTAAACCATAACTTTAACTCTACATAAGTAATATTTACATTATATTAATGATGTTAGCCAGAGGGCAACTGGCCCCCACAGAGTCTGGTTTCTCCCAAGGTCATTTTTCTCCATTAATCATTATCTTATGGAGCTTTGTGTTCCTTGCCACAGTCGCCTACAGCTTGCTCACTGAGGTTATTAATACAATTATTATTTATTTACTTATTTTTAAACAGGTTTAACAATAGTATTTTATCTAATTACACAAAGATGATTCATCGACATTATAGACATTACAGTTTTATTGTCTGTTAATGCCTGATCTTCTGTAAAGCTGCTTTGAAATGATGTGTGCTGTGAAAGGCAAATAGAATTGGCTTGACTTGACTCTTATCTGTGTGCATTTGAGTACCCACCTTCACGAATCCCTGACACTTCCGTCCCCAGAAATCGACCTAACCATAATGTTTGTGGACATTAATGTCAGGTTGATTGATAAATCAATGTGACACTGAAGTTGATTGGCTGCTGTCCCAGTGGGTCAGCGCGCACGTAATGAGGGAGACTGGTGGGAGAGATGTGTCTTTACGGCAGCATCAGACCGGCATCAGAAACGATGGATCAAGTGCGTAACTGAACAGACAACATTAAAGCAGACACATGGAGAGGGGACGTGTCTCGCACACCAAAATACCACTAGATAACATGCAAACTCACTTTTAACAGAAACACGATGGAATATTGGGATGATACACACATCACAGCGCAATTCATCAAAAAATAATTTCTCCAACTCAATCTTTATTTCTGAGATTAAATCAAGAATAAATTATATGTATTTATTGTTTTTTTCTAAAGCCAATATTTTGTAAAAGAACACAAATGTTGCATAGATTCAAACTTCTCTTATGTAAACCTCAGAGTCAACAGTGTTTATTATACAATAAAACCATAATGATTGAAAGTTCTGAAAGTTATTGGCTGCAAGTACACACACACACACACACACACACACAAATACACAGCTGGAATTGTTGTCGAGCACTTGTGAAGTACAGTTTTTGGATCAAATGTCCACAGAGTGGTGCCAAAATTGAGTTGTATTTTTAGTTGTAAATTATGTAATTTAGTCAACAGGAATGTATATTTTATTAACCTATCCAGTGCCCCAGGGCAGTGGTTCCCAACCTGTGGTTTTTATTGATCTTTGAGAGCCTCAAAGTGAGCTTCCATTTCCACCCTGTGAACTATCTATTTTAGCATTTGTCATGACCTCTATATCACAGGTAGAGAGAGATTGAAAATGGCCGTAGTTACTGTTGCTAACGACATCAAGCAAATGTTGGGCACTTAGTTCAGTAGCAGGTTTGGTTATTAGAAATAATTATTAATTATCAAATATAATTAATTCGTATTAAAATCAATAAAACATTGATTAGAATTAACATTAGCTTAATAAATCTTCAAATCAACAGTCATTAAAGATGACTAACAATGATCAAAATCAATAGACTATTAAGAAGCATTAATATTGCCAGGGCACCACCATGGAATCAGGGACTAATAATCAGACAGTATAACAGTCTCAATATAAGATTGTTCTCTTAGGAAAGTCAACGTTCTGAGAATTTTGAACACTGACATCCTCTGACAGCTCCTGACATAGGTGCATGCAGAACAATACCAAAACACTTATCTTTAAAGTATATCAAAAGATACTGATGCAGGGTCGTGTGTGTGTGTGGTTAGTGCGACAGAGAGAGAACAGAGTGACGGCACCGAAGCCGGCAACCGTTATTTTTATCACTCAGAGACACAGTGAATGGCTCGTAATCTGTCCACGTGGTTGTTGGTTCTTTAATGGATAAACTCAGTGTGCCGGTCTCACCAACGATGGCGTAAATGCACAAACAGCCCAGCATGGTTGGATTACAACACAGAAAATCAAATTTGTGTTAACAGTAAGTTATAATAATACCTTGAGTATTGTTTGCAGCAATGAGCGGACTCTGCGGTGCGTAAACAGTAAAAAGCAATAGCCTTGATACACAAGAATAACACACTATAATAATCTATCTCTGCCCAGACGTAAACATCTTGCTTGAATCACGTGAGGACACGGGTAGAATATGTGTTCATCAGTTGTTTGACTCCGACTGGGTTCCTCAAAACTAGGGTGATGACAGGAGGCCTTTTCCTCGCTCTATTGACGAGCGGTATGGTAGCTGATTCTCGGCAAGTTTGTGGAGATATCAGCAAAGTCGAATCGGTTGAAGAACGAAGCGAAATCTTGTTTATTCACTTCTGCAGGCAAATTGGTGAGATATGGATTGCTCCTTCGGATCCATAAGCGTGCTCGGAGGAACACTGAGAAATCTCGGCTCTTCCAGCAAGATTGAGATTGTATGGCCAAAGTTCAGATGCGTACATTACTTCCTTGGGCAACAAGGCTACACCTGGGAGCAGCAGGGCTGCAACTAGATGTGGCTAATTCTGTCTCTGGAAGCAAACCTTAGAAGGATCTCAGAGGTTTTTATACTCTCGATGATGTCATGGATGAGGGATGCATTCAGTCATGCGTTTCATCCAATAGGAGAGAGTTCAATCCTTCAGAATTGCACACCTAGGTGTAAAGTGAGCAATGCTTGATTGGATCTGTAGTCTGTTTTGGACTCCCTTTGTTTGATTTTGGCGCCATGTGTGTTATCAGGCTTGTAGTGTTCCTACAGGCTGCAGTCAGGCTTTATGACTGTATGTAGGCCTGCCTTTGTCTCCTATCTGAGTACATAAGGCCCTACACTAATTGTTATTAAATTATTAAACAATGCATTTAAAAAAAAGTGTTGTTACTCAAGGCTCAACTGGGCCTTTCTGTATGGAGTTTGCATGTTCTCCATGTGTTCGCGTGGGTTTCCTCTGGGTGCTCTGGTTTCCCCCACAGTCCAAAAAGTCATGCAGGTTAAGTTAATTGGAGACCCTAAATTGCTCATAGGTGAATGTGCATGTCTGTGTGTGTTGCCTTGTGATGGACTGGCCACCTGTTCAGGATGTTTCCCTGCTTTTGTCATGAGACAGCTGGGATGGGCTCCAGTGACCCGCGACCCTGCATAGGACAAGCGGCTATAGAAGATGGATAGATGGAATTAACATCTATCTTAATTGACATTAATATACAGTATATATATTGTGTATCTTAAACTTTCCTTGAAGTACCACTAACACTACACATTTCCGTTCACACTAATTAAATATGCCCAACATTTACATCAAACAAATCCAGGTGTGCACCAAAAGCGCTAGTGTGAGAGCATCATTAAAATCAACAACACTGTTAGGATACAGCCACTTTTATCTGCTTTGGTTTGTGTTTTTGCCCATGGGTTCTGTTTTTGTTCTGTAATGTGTTTCTGTAACTCGCCTGTTTCTTGTGTCTCCGACCCTCCCCTCGTTTACCCGTTATCTTTTTGGCTTCCACCGTCAGATTTTGTCTACCAGCTGACTTTTGGATAATGCAATTTTTCCCAGTTTGTCTGTCTTTTGTGTTTAGTTTTCTGATTACTAAAGCCTTCTTTTGTTTATTTATGTTTTTCAACCATCTCAATACGACCTTTTGTTTTCCATTACACTGCTATCTATGCATGTATCCTATCCAAGGGTGGACTGGCCATTGGGAGAACCGAGATGTGTAATTACTGTATGTAATGTAATTCTTCATTAAAAATTGCTTTGCCTCTGAAATGACTTGGAGGACTGCAATCTTGTCCACTTTTCCCTTTACGTTGGATAAAATCTATTTTTTTTTTTGTGGAATATCCTGTTTTACTCAGAATATTATATATAATGTACTGTACGTAAAATGGGTCACAAATGATGTTTCATCTTGACTTTAAAACAAAACTTTAATGTTTTGACATTTTTGAAAAAAAAAAAATGTTGCAGTTAAATTTCACATACTTTGAGTATTTCTGGCTTGTATTGCAAATTCTTTAAGGCTAGGGCTACATTGTTCCATTTTTTTTTTCCTTAATAAAGCCTTTTAATTATACATTTATAATTATCCAATAGTAGAATAAATAAAAAAGTGACACTGCTTTGCAGGAGCAATGTTAAAGGAATAGTTCACCTAAAGATACGAATTCTGTCTTCATTAATCACCCTGAAGTTGTTCCAAACCAACATCACTTTTTTAATCCATGGAACACAAGGAAGAGGGATGAGTGAATTCTGATTTTGACTGTCAAGCTCCAAACACATATAAAAGCACCATTAAAGTTGTCCATATCACCCATGCACTATATTTCAAGTTTTCTGAAGCCATCCAAAAGCATTGTGTCAGGAACAGACCACAATTTAACTGAAAATCTTCAACCATTCACATCAGGCATGCAAGCAACACCGTCTTTTACATAAGCGTAGCTCATCAAGTTTACCTGACACCAAGGAGGAGGCACCCGATGAGAAGAAATTGCACACAAACCTCATTGGTTCTTCTGTGATATCACCACTACAAATTTTATTGAGTGAAAGTAAACAAGTTTGAGAACTAGGGCAGTCTTCTGTGCCCTCCTTGCAATACCTCTGCACCAGCAATAACCGCTACTTTAAATTAATGCGGATACCATGGCTCACATAATTTGGTCTTGAAAGACTTTGATAAGAAATGTTTGAGTTCATATTTAAATCTCTGACTTTTGATTGCATATGTTGGCATCTTGGCAAATTTGAGCAGGGAGTGACATTGTTGAGATCTCTTCTGAAACTCTAGAGGAGACTTGTGAGATTACTTGGATCTTTTTTTCTCATGAGAAACATGTGAGAAGCAGGGACTGCAGCTAATAAAAATACAGTTTCCTTATTCTTTCTTTATTCTATTTATGACAAAAAATTAACTTCACTCTGAAATATTAATTGATGTCTCTGGTTAATAGTTGCCAACATTTGGCTTTTATCATATATATTTTAGTAGAATCAGGGAGCATGTCTCACTTTTAGTGTGCAGGGAAGAAAGTGGAAGTGCAAATGCCCTACCAAATAAAGCCATAAAATATATAAAGGAACCATCCTTTCTAATTTTTATGGCTCTCAGAGACAATCTCCCTGCAAATGCTACTGGCTCCCAATATATTCCTCCATTCCCAGAGAGCAAGGGAAGGACACAGAGGCAAGATTAATCAAATGCTGAAGGTCAGGGACACACAATACTTGATTAAGGTAACACAAACCATCAGGCACAAAGATGTCCGGTCCAATGAAACATGCCGGCTGCAGTCTTTAACATTACTGCTGCAGGGAAGCCTAATTTTCTCAATCCCTAGTCCCTGACCTCACCAGCACAAGTCCTCCACAAACTAACATCTCATTTGTGCTACGTTTGATATCAGAATAACCATCTTGTTCCAGAAATGCATGGTTTAAATCAGGTCAGCTTTAGCAGACATCTTTGTAATTCAGAGATGCGGGCAATCAAGTAGATATGGTTTCAGAGAGTGTCGTCCAGATAGTGTTTAAGTTTAAATAAATAAATAAAAAACAACTAAGAAAAAGATGTCTACAGAAAAGTATCCCAGCTGGACAGATAAGCTTTACATTATTTACTGTGCATGAGAGTGACAATTAACCATAGAGCAATGTGAGAATACAAATCAGGATGTGTCCTGAACAAGTCGAGACAAGGAAGAACTTGTTTTTAAGGATATGCATGAAATTTCACTTAACACATTGATACATTTCAATTGAAGTGCAGCCAAAGAGGTGTGTGGACATCGGCTATTTTATAACTTGAGTGAATGAAGCACTTCCAATTAAATTCAAATTATCCATTTTATCATATTGGTATTATTATTTTGAGTCTTTTACTTTTAAATCGTGTTACATAATGTGATGCTGTTTTTGCACTGATGCCAGATCATTTTATCTTTTGGATGGCATCCATCAAGTACCAAAATAAATAAATAAATTATATTTAAGTATTTAATTGAAACATGGATATTTAATATGTAAATAATCAAATTCCTGAAATAAGGTACTTTTGATCTAACTTTAAATGATATCACATGCATGGATTATCTTGTACTCCTTTGACAAAAATACAAAAGGAGCATATTCCTTAAACTTACAATTATTATAACAACACAAAGACTAGCTAAATATAATTGAAATATAATTATTGGATGCATGCATCTCCTTGAAATTTGTTATTTTTGCAATACCTGGCTGGGGTTATGTTTGTCTGTTCCCCCTCTCCCTTTCTTCAGAAATCACATTTATAAATGCAGATCATCTTCTCCTCACCCGGCAATTAAATGAGCTACGGATCACGTGTCTGAAGCTGCTGCGTTTACCAAAACCGATGCAGTTGGTGGTGCTAAAGCACAGAAATATGTTTTACAATCCGGCATTGAATGCTGAAGTAACTCGAGACAAAATCTTGAGCCACTTGCATCAAATATCTTTAAAAAATGCAACATATTTTCTCATATGGGTTCTCTAACATGTAAATAATATTGCTGCATCTCTGCCTTGCATTCCCTATTAAAAACTTTCTGGTCTTACATGGATTATCTTCATAATGCATTTCATATTTCTGCATTTTTGCCTTTGCATTTAATCTTATGTGAGTTCTCTTCACAATATAATACATATTGCAGAATGATCTCACAGTGAAATTGGAAACTTTCTTTAAGCTAAAATTGGTACATGCTTACCAAAATCTGAAACACTGGCCCCAGTGGCCAAAGCAGTAAGTTTTGTTGGTTGTATGGGCATGTGTGAGCTTCATTTTGTACAGGTAATGTCCACGGAGGGGCGCCAAAAACAAGCTGTAAACCGAGTTAACTTCCAGCCCAAACCCTGGACCTAAACTTAACCATCAGTGTAAAATGTAATGTTAGAGGGAAAAATTCAACCTCAGAATAATCCTTGTCACTGATAATGTGAAAGTGATTAGTTCCTGATTTCATTGCGGGATCAGAACTCGGGTCTCCCACACCGCTGACGCGCTTCCACTCACACCACTTTTGGGAAGTTAAACATGCTGGAGAAACAATGTCTGATAGTAGATGGTGCTTGTAAGTGAATTGGCACAATGTGGCCAATCCTAGGTTACTGGAAATATTGGAAACAACGGCTTCCCATATGATCATGTTGTATATTGCTGTACCTTTGCCTTTTGCATCACATTTTACTTTTAACTTTATGGATCTTAAGTGTTTTTTCTTCACCATTTGTTTATAATATTAATAATATTGCTGTGACCTAAAACACTCATATGCATGTGTATCAAAGTGCCTTTTTAAACCAGGCCTAATTTTGAACTATATTATTTTCATTGGTTGGTAGGTAATCGATATGTAATGCATAAAAAAAGTAATTGTAATTTGACAATTTAAATTTTTATGTACTCTAATTACAAGTACTTGATTTTTGTAATCTGATTACATTATCTAGTACATTACTGTTACTACCCAACACTGGAAAGGTTTGATGTTTAGGATATGGAGTTTTTGATGGACCCAGCTGCTTTCTCAAAAAATCATTTTGGATCTTAAAGTGTCATTTTTCTTGAGCAACAGAGCAGAAATGAACACCAAATCAATGCAATACACACACACACACACATAATTGTGACATCGTGATAAATCATGCACAAATGAGCAGAATGTGTCTAAAAGAGCAATTAGAAGGAATTAGTGATGGTTAAGGGAGGTTAAGTGCTTGATGTATCCTGTAGCAATTAATGCATTGAACCAAACACAAACGCAGGCATGCACATAAATACACAGTGGGCCCTATTTGAAGAGCACTAGTGTGAAGCGCTGCGCTATGCCATAAGTCATAAGCACAGTCAGTGGGCATGGCCATGAAAATTTGGTATTTTCGTGCAAGTATGCGCTAAGTCTAGGCACATGTGGGTTTGACGAAATTACACACGAAAAGTGCAAATGGGCTGGATTAAGTACAATTTAATTCTGAGGCTTTCTACAGTTATTATTCCACCATCTGAGTTTACACCCCTACACTTTACAAGAAGTGCTCAGGGATTTTTACAGAGACAGATTTGGTTTCATGTCTCATCCAACAGACGGTGCCTTTTCACAGTACAGTGTCCCCATCACTCAGGGTGAGCACCCCTTGCTGGTCTCACTAATACCTCTTCCAGTGGCAACCTTAGTTTTCTCAGGAGATCTCCCATTCAGGCACTGACCAGGTGCAACCCTGCTTAGCTTCAGTGGTTAACAAAGTCAGAGCTGCAGGGTGATATGACTGCTGTCACTCTCATACTGGCATTGCACTAACATAATAATAATTATTGAAAATAAACCATAACCTATAGATAGTTTAACACAAATATTATGGATGTTTTTTCAACACAATTTTTTTCCATATAAGTATCATATAAAACTCTGATTGTAAGGGGCATAATTTGATGTTCAACTATATTTTGAGAGTTTGGACATGAACTTTATTACCACCTGCTGGTGGAATATCCAAACTGCGAATGCAGGAACTGAGTTCAAACTTTGCACTAAGTTAAGACATTGTTTTCAAACATCTTAGCACGATGACCTACTTGGGAAAATAGCAAATTGTGCTATGTGCCACTTCATTAACATACAATATAACAACAGTTTGCACGCATACACCCACAATAGTGCAAACACTCCCACCCACGCCCACTTGCCCATTGCTCTGGCACAAAAATTGCAATTAGACTTAGCATTCTCACAAAAATTGGATTAGATGTCGCACACGGTCATTGCATGTAGCGCTGTACTTTGTACGGTCAAGAAAATAGAGCCCAGTGTGTGCTTCAGAGCTGATTTGTGGGACTAAAACACACTTAAATTGTCCAAATACAAGTTCCCTTTTGAAAGGAACTCGAGCTGCGATTGGGACATGCCCTGAGTGTCATGTGGTCTGAAGACCTTGTACAAACACTGCAATTTATTGGTAGTGCTTAAGCGATGCTCCTAGGGAGCTACGTCACCAATCCGTACACCAATCTAGTTCAGTCCCCCCATCATTTATGCTGACAAACGAGCGTTAAATATTGTCAGCTTGAATTTTGCCTCTGCCTCCATGACCAAGGGTCTCGGGGCACACGTAATATAACTCATTGTACAATAAAAATAGATCTACACATGAGTCTGATGGGCTTGCTGTGTAATGAAGGATGAGCCCCTTTTCAGTTAATGAATTTGGACAGTATAAACGTATCCATTCCTCTCCTGTTTGCCCTTCAGTCAGTATCGGGATGAATTTACCATTGTATGTGCCTCGATCATCCAACAACCAGAATATGTTCCAGTTTTCCCCCGCAGCTTGCTTGGTAGCGAATATTAAAAAAAATACGCTTCACGAATTCAGCCTCTGTCTCCATGACCAAGGGTCTCGAGACATGCATAACAGAAGGGTCTTGAGACATGCATAACAGAATTTCCCCTTCTGTCGCTCTCTCCACGTTGTGTCGGAGAAGTGACACTAGGGGTCTCTCTTGAGCGCCGATATCCACCTCTGATCTATGAAAAAAGGCCAATGAGTGGCAGCCGGTATTTGCATGTCCCGCCCCCGGACATATTTAAGCGGCGCAAATACGGGAGTTCATTCAGAAAATTTCTTCGGAGCCGATGGCCTGTTTGCAGTCTGCTGCGAGAATACACACCCTGAACTCCTGTATCTCTGACGATCTGCTTACTGTTGGATTTGATGGCGCACAACAGCGGCTTTCTCCTACTTTGCACGGCGTACATTGTTCCCCAGAAACATGCACGGGGGTGGACCTGATCCTGATGTGCTACAGGAACTGCGCTCAGCAACAGACCTCGCCCTGAGAGCGACGAAGGCCACAGCGCAGGCACTCGGACAGGCGATGGCCACCCTAGTGGTCCAGGAAAGCCATCTCTGGCTCAATCTGGTCGAGATGCGTGAGGCCGACAAGAACTGTTTCCTGGACGCACCTGTCTCCCAGATTGGCCTTTTCGGTGACACCATCGAGGACTTCGCCCAACAGTTCTCCGCGGTGAAGAAGCAGACGGAGGCCATCTCTCACATCATGCCCCGCCGCACACCTGCCGCTACGGGCCCTGCCCCGTCTGCTCGCCGAGGGCGTCCCCCTGCGGCGAAGAAACCAGCTCCGTCCCAACCCGGGCCCAGCTCTCAGCCCCAGCGTCGAGCACCCCGCAGGCGGCGTACGCCCCCTGTCTCACGAACCCCCTCTAGGACCCGGAAAGCTCCAAAGCGTTCCTGAGACAGTTGACCCAGAGCCGAAGACGTTAGCTCTGGAGGTGGTAAGACCGCTCCGTCCCCCCGGTGGAGGGCCGGGTGGAGAATCCTTTGTTTTTCATTGCCACTCCCGACGGGCAATGTACCGCTTCTCAATAAAGAGCTATTCTTGCCACTGAGTCACCTGGCTACAAATGCCGCGCACGTGCTCGATACGCAGTCGATACCGGCGCCGCTTCCGCCTGCCCACGACTGTCCCCCGGCCGGCCGGTTCAGACGAGTCCAGAGGACGCCAACATCAGACCTCCTCCTCAGTCATGAACCCGCCCCTTGCCGGGCGCGCGGAGCAAGGTAAGTGCTTTGAGTCTTTTCTCAGCACCTCAGCCTCAGGCCGCAACAAAGCCGCCCGACGCTGCATTACCTGTTCCGCCCCGCTGCGAGGCCCCGCCAGGTACGTCCAAAATACTCGTCCCTTTGGTGCCCCTAGCGCAGAGCTGGGAAGCGTGGCTTTCGCTTCCCAACGCATCATGCTGGCTGCACCGGACCATTCAACTCGGTTACGCAATTCAGTTTGCCCGGCTCCCGCCCCCCTTCAGGGGCGTCCACTTTTCCGCAGTACACGGCGAGCATGCCAGTTCCCTGTGCACGGAAATCACGACCCTCTTAGCCAAGGGCGCGGTAGAGCCCGACCCTCCAACCGAAATGAGGAAGGGTTTCTACAGCCCTTACTTCATTGTACCCAAGAAAGGCGGCGGCTTACGTCCAATCCTGGACCTGCGAGTTTTCAATGGGGCCTTGTTAAAACTCCCGTTCAAAATGTTCACGCAGAGAAATATTCTGGCTGGTGTTCAGCATCTAGATTGGTTCGCAGCAGTAGACCTGAAGGACGCGTACTTCCACGTCTCAATTATGCCACGATACTGACCCTTCTTACGTTTTGGGTTCGCCGGCCAGGCGTTTCAGTACAAAGTCCTCCCCTTCGGCCTGTCTCTGTCCCCTCGCGTCTTCACAAAGGTCGCAGTGGCGGCCCTTGCCCCGCTACGAGTAGCCGGCATCCGCATTCTCAACTACCTCGACGACTGGCTCATCCTAGCACACTCTCGAGAGTTACTATGCACACACAGAGACCAGGTGCTCCGGCACCTCAGCCGCTTGGGGCTTCAGATCAACTGGGAAAAGAGCAAGCTCACTCCGGTTCAGAGCATCTCTTTTCTCGGGTTGGAGTTAGACTCAGTCTCAATGACAGCATGTCTCACGAGCGAGCGTGCTCAGTCGGTGCTGGACTGCCTCGCTTCCTTCAAGCCAGGCACAGTGGTCCCTCTAAAACTTTTCCAGAGGCTCCTGGGGCATATGGCGTCCTCCGCGGCGGTCGCGCCACTGGGGTTGATGCATATGAAACCACTCCAGCACTGGCTCCAGACTCGAGTCCCGAGACAAGCATGGCACCACGGCACGCATCGGGTAAGGATCACCCCCGCCTGCCTCAAAACACTCCGACCCTGGACAGACCTCTGCTTTTTACGGGCAGGAGTGCCCCTGCAGCAGGTGTCCCGACGCATTCTGGTCACAACCGACGCCTCCCGGTCCGGGTGCAGCGGGCACGCAGCAGCGGGCCATTGGAAAGGGGCCCCGCTGCGTTGGCACATTAGTTATTTCGGGACAAACACGTCCTCATGAGATCGGACAGCACCACAGTGGTGGCGTACATAAATCGCCAAGGCGGCATACGCTCCCGCCACATGTCACAACTTGCCCGCCGTCTCCTCCTATGGAGCCAGCAGCGACTCAAGTCGACAGATACGCTGGCACACAGCTGGCCCTCGGGGCTGCGCAAGTACGCATTTCCCCCAGTGAGCCTTCTTGTACCGGTGCTGTGCAAGGTCAGGGAGGACGAGGAGCAAGTCACGTTAGTGGCCCCCTACTGGCCCACTCGGACTTGGTTCTCGGAACTCAGACTTCTCGCGACAGCTCCTCCCTGGCAAATTCCCCTGAGAAGGGACCTCCTCTCTCAGGGACGGGCACGCTCTGGCACCCGCTCCAGACCTCTGGAATCTCCACGCCTGGTCCCTGGATGGGATGCGGAAGAGCTAGCCGGCTTACCGGCGACCGCTAGAATACAATCAACCAAGCCAGAGCCCCTCTACCAGGCACCTTTACGCCCTAAAGTGGCACTTGTTCGCAGATTGGTGTTCTTCCCGAACTGAAGACCCGCAGAGATGCGCGATCAAGTCAGTGCTCCTGTTCCTACAGGAGAGGCTGGACAGGAGGCTGTCCCTGTCCACCCTCAAGGTGTATGTTGCCACTATTGCCGCCCACCACGATCCTGTAGACGGCAAGTCTTTGGGTAAGCACGACCTGATCCTCAGGTTCCTGAGAGGTGCCCAGAGGTTGAATCCCTCCCGGCCAGGCCTAGTTCCCTCCTGGGATCTCTCGGTAGTCTTGGCAGGACTCCAGAGACCTCCCTTCGAGCCGCTTGAATCAATTGGACTCAGGGCCCTCTCTCTTAAGACGGCCCTGCTGATCGCGCTCGCCTCTATCAAGAGGGTCGGGGACCTGCAAGCGTTCTCTGTCAGCGACACTTGCCTGGAGTTCGGTCCGGCAGATACGTCTGTGATCCTAAGACAGCGACCGGGGTATGTGCCCAAGGTTGCTACCACACCCTTCCGAGATCAGGTAGTGAACCTGCAAGCGCTGGCCCGGGAGGAGGCAGACCCAGCCCTTTCGTTGCTATGTTACCTGGACCGCACACAGAGCACCAGACGCTCTGAGCAGCTCTTTGTCTGCTTTGGGGGACGGCAGAAAGGGAATGCCGTCTCCAAACAGAGGCTCGCCCACTGGGTTGTCGACGCCATCACACTGGCTTATCACACCCAGGCCGTGCCCCTACCCTTGCGGGTCCGAGCTCACTCAACAAGGGGTGTTGCGTCCTCGTGGGCACTGGCCGTGGGCACTGGCCAAGGGCACCTCCCTAGCAGACATCTGTAGAGCCGCGGGTTGGGCAACACCCAACACCTTCGCGAGGTTTTACAACCTCCACGTTGAGTCGGTTGCGTCTCGTGTTTTGTCAGGTCCGAGCCCTTAGAACTCGGTAACACGCAGACCGACCGGCCGGGTGGATCGCTTGCGCCCAGCGCCCTTTTTCCTGACATCAAGGTAAAGTAGTGCGCCTTCTTCCCAGGGCGCCCCACTCCGAGTCGGGACCCTGGTCGATTCCTCCCCAGCCCTCCGGGTCCGCGGTTCAGCGGAGAAACTCGCCGACCCAAGCCACTGCGGGTACCCTGATGGCTACCCTGTACTGGTATAGGTGCTCCACAGGTAAGGCCTCCTGCTCGGACTCCCCCTGTGTGTAATTCATTGGTTCTGTCCCCTTACGAGCGGACCCCCGTGTCTCCCTTAGGCAGTTACAGCTGCCCCGGTCGCCGTGCTGTAGCAACTCCCCCCTTTCGAGGCTGGATCTACCACCGCACCATACTTTCCACACGAGCCCTAAGACGGCCGTGTGACGTGTCTACCACTTTTCCTCCCCAAGAAAAAGGGCAGGTGTGGTCTCCGCAGGGTCTGGGTAAGACCCCCTTCCCTATATGCGTGTAAGGGCCCCGGCCGTGATTGCTCTATGTGAGAAACATAGAGAGAAAAGAGGCCCAGCCAGGCTGGCCCGTTCCCATGTTGGCAAACATCGCCTTGTTCCCCTCCCAGGGTAACTAGAAGGATTCCGATGTTCTTATGGGGCATTGGGGAAGGGTACGTGCAGCCAGGTACAGACGATGCACGGTACTGGATGAAATCCCTGCCCGCATCTGTATCGGCAGTTCACGTACACGGTTCAGCACATGCCAAGATTGGAATGGGTCCCCTAGTGTCGCTTCTCCGACACAACGTGGAGAGAGCGACAGAAGGGGAACGTTTGGTTACGTATGTAACCTCTGTTCCCTGAGGGAGGGAACGACACGTTGTGCCTTTCCTCCGCCATGTCACTGAACCGAGCCACTGTTGTGGCCGGACCATTTCCGGCTCCTCAGAAAAATCCTGAATGAACTCCCGTATTTGCGGCGCTTAAATACCCGTATGTCCGGTGGCGGGACATGCAAATACCGGCTGCCAACTCTCATTGGCCTTTTTTCATAGATCAGAGGTGAATATCGGCACTCAAGAGAGACCCCTAGTGTCGCTTCTCCGACACAACGTGTCGTTCCCTCCCTCGGGGAACGGAGGTTACATACGTAACTAAACGTCAATGTTCATCAAGCACAAGTGTACACAAAACACAGTAAACATACGCACCATTCGTTATCCCCCATAAGAATTCTGGGCCCAATGTGGCAAGCCTGCTTGCTTTCAATTCCTGTCCATGTTTGCACATTCATCCCCGTTCAATGCTAGGGAAGATGGTTTATCTTGCATCCTCTGCTGTAAATGCATTCAGAGTGACTGTTTTTTATAACTGCCTTGACAGATTCGGCCTCTGTCTCCATGACCAAGGGTTTCGAGTCATGCATAACAGAATTCTCTGTTCATCGAGCACATGTAAACAAAACATTCCACACGTTGTCCCCCCATAAAGAATAATGGGGCTGTTGTGGCAAAAAGGTTTTCTAAAATAAACATTCCCCCAATGTTCATACAAATTTCCCCATTCAAATACCAGAGAAAAGGTTTATTCTGTCAGCATACCTGCTACAGATTCATTCAGGGCACTGATAATTTATGCCTAAATACAATAAAAGGCAAAAATACGATTATATTCCCTTCAACCAACCACAGTATTGGAGGAGCGAAGGCTTCCCTCCACTGTGTCACTGTTTCTGGGGCAGTCCCTAAAAGTAAGCCAAGCACGCCATCTAGTGGTAACAGGTCATGCTGCAGGCAAGAGCCATGCATTAATCCCTCTGTCTGCACATCTGTCAACTTGGCAGCAGCTGTAGGGAATTTTGAGACATTTTAATTTTGCTCTAATGAAAATTAATTTCAGAATGCTGATGCAGAAACAAATAATGTCACCAGTGCAGTGGTGACATTTGAAGGATGTTTATTTCCATATTGAGATTGAACCGAAGCACAGTGTCCTTCCATTCTGACTTGCAATGCCACCATGCACTTCACAAAATGCATGGATGCAGCTTTGATGCCCTTGAGGCTTCAATGCATCCACATTTTGAATTATCTCAATGAATGGTTTGCGTTTTCCCACTCTGAGACTTTGGCTGCCCAACATCGAGATATCATTCCCAACCATTTGACCTAGGGCTGTGTTATACCTAAACAAGAGTGTCCTGTTGCCAGGGCTAGAAACTCTGTTTCTAGGGGTGGAGCTGAATTCGTAAGCGATGCAGGTGCATATTTCTTCAGTTCGCGTTCTGTCATTTTGCCAGTGTCTAGCGATGTTTAGAGTGGGACATGTTCTCCCTGCAAGAACATTTCACAGGCTTTTGGGGCTCATGATCGCAGCTACCACTCTCATTCCCCCAGGCATATTGCATGCAAGACATTTTCAGTGCTGAATGAACTCCACAAAGGGACTTCAACCACTGAAGCGTGCTACAAACTCTGTTGCCATGGAAACGGACACCTTTTCGGACCCGTGTGTTGCCGCAAAGTTATAAATACAGATGCCTCCTCCACTGATTGGGACGCTGTATACAAGGGTTGTCCGGCCTGTGGGGTTTGGGCAGGCCAACTGCAATATTGGCACATAAACTGTCTGGAGATATTCACAGTGCTGCTGGTGTTAAAAATTTTCCTTCCAGAGATTTAGGGCAGCCATGTCCTCATCCAGTCGGACAACAGGGCAGTGGTATCCTACATCAATTTCCAGGGAAGAGTGCATTCTCCTGCCATGCTGAGACTGGCACGTCACATTCTTCTGTGGGCATGGGAAAATGTGCTGTCTCTACGAGCCGTGCATGTCTCTGGCCAGTTGAATTTGGGGGAGATCTCCTGTCCAGACAGGGCTTTATGCCTGAACAGTGGATATTACATCCTCAGATTTTGGAGCAAATCTGGAGAAGTTTCGGCAGAGCGGAAGCAGACCTGTTCGCTTCAATGAGACATCACACTGTCCCCTCTGGTATTCCCTCTCGCCCCCAGCACCACTAGGCATCAATGCGTTGGTGCATCAGTGGCCGACAATGCGTCTTTATACATTCCCACCGATCAGTCTGCTGCACACTGTTCTGCAGAGAGATAAGGAAGATCGGGTTTGCCCTCTGTTAGTGGCACCGTTTTGGCCATCTCAGGTATGGTTTTAACCTCTGGTCTCTCTCCTGAAGGAAATTCCTCTAGAGATTCTAGTCAGAAAAGACATATTGTCTCAGGCTCGGGGCAGCATTTGGCACCCCCAGCTGGACTTGTGGAAGTTATGGGTGTGGCTGCACAATGGGTAGCTCTTTTGGAAAATGGGTTATCCTGTGTTTTATAACATTCTAGCTATTAGAGATCCATCAACTAGGAAGCTTTGTATTTTCAAGTGGTGTACGTTTGCTTCTTGATGTACAGCGAGAGGTGAAAATCCAGTTCACTGCCCTATCGGTACTGTGCAGGGTTGCCCCAGCAATGCTTAAAATCTATGTTGCCACTGTAGTGGCTAAGCATGCTTGATCTGGTGATCTGTATGCCCAGCTGATTACTCCTTTATAAATGGATTTTGCGCTAGGGGTTTAAGAGTGGTGTTAAGACCTAGTTTGGGCAATTTGCCCAAGGTCGTTTGTACAGAAATTCTCATGCAGACTATTAATTTTCAGACATTCTATCCTCCCCCATTTGAGTCGGAGGCATGTAAGATTGCATATGCTTTGCCCAGTTCGGTCTCTGCAAGTTTATGTTGATCATACTAGCTAGTTGCTTAAGTCAGAGCAGTTGTTTGTGTGCTTTGGTTCCCGTAACAGGGGTGTTTCGTTGTCCAAGCAAAGACTGTCTCATTACTGATGCAATTTCAAGTAATTACGAATCGTGCAATTTACCTTCGCCTTCGGGATTTCTAGCCCACTCTACAAGGAGCATGGCATTCTCATGGTCTTTGGCCAGAGGTGCATCCTTGGAGAACATTTGTATGGTGGCAGTGTAGTCCTGTCTGCATAAATTTGTTAGATTTTATAATGGATGAGGGTTTGATTCCTGCTCCCCAGGTTCTCTCTGTTGGAACAGGATTAAAATCATAATTTTCTCTGTTTTATTTAGACACTTTAGCTTGCTTGTGCACCACTATATGCTTGCCACATAGGCATAGACAGTCAGCAGCTACTGTTCACACGGCGTGAATGTATATCGTTCCCAAAACGATTAAGCAGCTCGAGTACCTATGAAAGGGAACGTCTCGGTAACGTGAAAAGTTACCCTGGTTCCCTGAGTGGGAACAAGATGCTGTGTAAGCTGGCCATACTCTCTAGCAGCTAAATAGGCTTGTGCTTTCCTGCAGAAAATCTGACTCAATGGCACCAATGTGAGTGCTTTTAGAACCAAAGCTCCCTAGGAGTGTCGCTTAAGCATCACCAGCCAATAAATTGCTGTGATTGTAACAGGTCTTCAGACTATGTGACACTCAGGGCATGCGATTACGCAGCATCTCATTCCCACTCAGGGAACTAGGGTTACGTTTCACATAACCGAGACGTTTGTTAAAATGCTAATTTAAGAAAGCAAATTTCATTAAGTTTTAATTTGATTTTGACTTTAAATATCATCTGGATAAACCATTTTATATGTTTATATAGGCTGCACTATATAGGCTGCACTATGTATGTGAATTGGGGAAAATAATATTGGCTACAGAATTGAGGCAAATATTCCTCACAGGTAACTAAAAAGAGTCTAATTTGATTGTGATAGAAAACACAAAATTTAAAGGGAAGGTTCAACCAAAAATTTTAATTCTCTCATTATTTACTCACTCTCATGCCATCCAAGATGTGAATGACTTTCTGAACACAAACAAAGATTTTAAGAAGAATTTCTCAGCTATTATGTTCCATACAATGTAAGTGAATGGGTGCAAAACTGGCAGATGCTATTTGCACCCTGGTGAAAATAATAATGTATGCTATTTACATCCTGTGCAAATAGTGGTAAATATTATTTGCACAATACTTAAAACTAACATACATTATTGGCATCACTGCAGTGTGTTTATTGTGTTTATTTAGAGTCCCACAGACAAACTACATTAATCCCTACCACTAAACCTAATCTAAACCTTACCTTAGAAAAAATAACCTTGGTTTTATGACAGTAAGTGATTTGAGTGTAGTGTCCGAAAAAGCGCTATATAAATATTCATTCATTCATTCATTCATTCATTCAGTAAACATGGTTTCACGCTGGAACGAGTGCAATCGACAGACCCCGCCTCCAGATCGAACCCTTTTCTGCACTCACGACATTCACCATGACCAAATCACTGTGATGAAATCAACATTTATATTAATTTGTATCTATTATTTTTTTAGTAGTAGTAAAGTATTAATAGTACTAAAATATTAAGTGTGGAAACATTAAATCAGATGGGGAAAAGAGTGGGACAAACTACTCAATCACAAACTGTTTTTACTACTGTAAAATTTGGCCGTGGAAGGCTCTGAAGGCGGAGCCGTAGAAGGCTCTGAAGGCAGAGCCATGGAAGGCTCTGAGGGTAGAGCTGTGGGAGGCTCAGAAGGTGCAGCCATGGCAGGCTCGATGAAGGAGATCCCGCAGGACCACAAAGGCTGGGGAGAAAATGGTCTCCATTGAAGGGAGCTCTGAGACCACTGCAACCATGGAGACCCCCCGAAAATTTCTCTAGGGCTGGAGCTGGCATGAAAACTAGTTCTGGGATGGACGAGGCTTGCAACGCTGGCTCTGTCTCATTGACCGTAGCAGGCCTTGAAGGGGAACTCAGGCTTGGCGGCCATGACGGGGAACTCAGGCTTGGCGGCCATGATGGAAAACTTAGGCTTGATGGCTAAAGAAGGAGAGTTGGCATCCTCATCTGCCACTCCCACAGTAAATGGAGAACCACTAAGACATAGGGTAAATTCAATGTACTGTTCCAGAGTCGATTCTATTATACCTGCAGGCATCTGGGAATAGATGGGATCGCTCAGACACACATGGATGAACAGCTTGACGGTGATCTCTTCCAGATCCACCCGATTGCATAGCAGACATCCCAAGTCTCCCGGAAGTTCCGTGAGTCTCCCGCGTATTGATAGCGGCTCCCTGATGCCCACAAATTAGTTAAAATCTCCCGGAATCAAGAGCGAGCTAGCAAGAGCGGTTAGACTGTGCTCCAAACCGTGTAGCGCGCACAGCAGAGAGGGAGAGAGCGAGAGACCTTGCGTGTGTGTGTGCGTGTGTGCATCAAGAAGTGCATGTAAGACAGAGAGCATCCTGATTGGCCTGTTTCGGTAAGTCAACCAATCAATTGTCAGTGTGGGCGGGCTTTTATCTCTTCTCCCGAACCTAATTAATCAGGACAGTGTATCTAGACACAGGAGCGCCGGGATACCTCCCTGAAATGACTTTTTGCAGGTTGGGATGCCTGGCATAGCCCACAGAACTCCCCCACAAATTCCTCAGTGGAACAGTTCCCTTGGTGCAAATGCAATAGCTGAACTGCTGGGTTCATATTAGCAGGTCAAGTATTCTGTAACGTTTGGCAGAGCAGGAGCAGAGCAAGACAAAGATGATGGTGAAGTGCTGAACCCAAGTCCAGTTTTATTTCCAAGATTAACAAACGTGAAATCCAAAGTAAAGCAATCACAGAAATCATCCAGAGACTTGATACAAACACGATACTTAACCCTGGACAATGGCAAACATGAGGCTTAAATACATCGAAATGAGCAAACAAGATAACAAGAAAACCAATAACAAACTAGGACTAATAAAAAGACAACCAATGACAGGAACAGAACTGATAACAAGATAAAAAAAAAACTCATAAACATTAACCAATGAAAAGATGGGACTAATAAACATGGTGAAACAAGAGGGTCACATGACAAAACCAGGAAATAATATGACATAGACAGGAACAGAAAACATGGCAACTAAACTATTAAAATAAAAGGCATCCTCAAAACATGGACAAAAACAGACATAAAACAAATGTAATACAAAAAATTACTTTTGATCTGTTTCTCACCCACACCTATCATATTATATCTGAAGACATGGATTTAACCACTGGGGTCATATGGATTACTTTTATGCTCCCTTTATGTGCATTGTGGAGCTTCACGTTTCCGGCACACATTCTTGCATTGTGAGGACCTACAGAGCAGAAATATTCTTCTAAAAATGTTATTTGTGTTCTGCAGAACAAATAAAGTCATAATCATCTGGAATGCCCAGAGGGTATCATGAAATCATGAGTAAATCATGAGAAAATTTTATTTTTTGGGTGAACTATCCCTTTAACAAGACAGTTCCTAACATTTCTATTACAAACTAAAAATGGTACTGTGAATTCCTTCATTTTTATCTCCACTAATATGATATACATAAATGCTTAAGTGAGTTATTCATTTTAATTTGCCTTGGCGCAAATGTAAGTGTCCTTACTGACCTTATACATGTTTAGTTGAATAAGGGCTGACACATCCACAGTATGCACATCTAATAATTATTTTATTTTATTTTGTGTCACTCTGGAAATGGGAGCTGCATATTTGTCTTTTGATGTTCTGGTTGAAAGTTTATCTCCTGACAGGAAATTCATCTGACCAGAGACAAACTTCATCTCAGGTTCAAGCACCGAAGCCCAGCACAGCTGCCTTAGGGAAGCTGCATTAGAGCGGAGCACAGAATTTGAGTGGAAAACATCAAATGAAGTACGTGCAAACAGTATTAAGATGATCATTTATGAAAATATTTTTTATAGAGAAATACAAAAAGAATACAAAAAGAAATAAAGAATGCAATTATTTTTGGGCTGTTCACAAAGAACATGTCATTGTTATTTTTAAAGTAATATTCAGGGTTCAAGATAAGTTAAGTTCAATCGACAGCCTTTGTGGAAAAAAACTATTTACACTCGTCCCTCCTTTTCTTGAAAAAATAATCAAAAAATAGAGGTTACAGTGAGGCACTTACAATGAAAGTGAATTGGGCCAATTTTTGGAGAATTTAAAGGCAGAAATGTGAAGCTTATAATTTAATAAAGAAAATGGCAACAAAGTTGGAAAAGTGGCAGTAAATTTACTCAGAAAAGGTTAGTAAGTGATTTTATCACACTAAAATTAAGTTTACATGCATATTGTTTATGTCTTGTGGCTATACTTTTGAAAAAGTGAGTATTTTAAAATTCTAAATGTGGCCCATATTCACTACCATTGTAAGTGCCTCAATGTAACCCAGAGTTTTGCTTTTTTTAAAGAAAAGGAGGGGCAAGTCAACATACATTTTTGTGGTAATCAATATTATGTTACAAATGCTGTTGAGCTGTTGAGTTGAGCTTACAGTAATTTGTATTGATCCGTGAATATTCCTTTAAGTGTTGGTATATTGGGTCATCTTTAATTGTTGTGTCGTGCCTCGCTGCTTTTTCTTGCATTGAGAGTGATGTGTTTGTAAGACGTTCTTCACGTTGAAAGTGGTTCAACATTTTAAAATACGCCTCGAGACCCACGCGTTCAATATTGCTTTGTGGGTACAATATCGTATCTTATGTGAACAGCCACACGGTTAATGGAGATTTTGGGAAGTATTGGGTGTGATGACTTCATGACTTTAACATTAATATTGATCACATGAAGTCATCACACCCAATACTAAGAATAAATTATATACAATAATAATAATAATATAAAAAAGTATTAATGTATGGGATATATACAGCTCGTAACTAACTGGCAACACTGTTGCCTGTATGTTAATGTAGAAAAACCACAGTAAGGTCTAACAGTGTAAGAAAACAAGCCAGGTCATTGAATCTGTCCAGTCTGCCCATCTTTCATCACCTCTACAGTCTTTCATGAGACTTTGTTACAAAACACCAGAGAATTGGCTGAGGCTATACTCCTTTAGGTGGCCACACTTTTTACAAATGTGCAGTATTTTTTATTGTGCAGAAATTTTTATGCTGAGTGTTGATTTCTGAAAAATAAAAATAGACGAAAAAGTAGTCTCAGAGAGTGATTGGTTAATTTTGTGTTGCATGTGCATTGTACAACCTCTGATCGCATTTTAAGTGAAAACTGCATAGGCGCTATACAGGAAACAGAAATGATTAGTTCATCTTTCAACTCTTTTGGTCCGAGTCGTTTGTTCTTTTGTCACGTGACTGCCATAGACGCTATGCGTTGCTCACACAGGAAACAGATATTATTAGTTCACATCTCGAGTCTTCTGGTCCGAATTTTTTGTCACGTGACAGCCGTATACGCTATGCACATGTGGCTGTCACTTGACAAAAGAATGAACGACTCTGACAAGAAGTTTCCAGAGGTGAACTAATCATTTCTGTTTCTCATAATTTGTCCTTGGCTGCATTATAATGTTTTCCTTATTGGGACTATAATCAAAATGTGCTTAAGTAGACATGTCGGGGGCGATTTTCATTTAATTCTGCTCAAATTAATGAAATGAACTAAATTACTTGAATAAAGATTAATTCATTTTGCTGAATGAGACTCAAAAATTCAAGTCATACAGCAAAATGGTCTGATCTTCCCATCACTACCAACTGGGAGAAAAATCAAGACAAGGTCCCATTCAAAGGGAACAATAAACACCATAATGGTAACTTCAAACAAAACACAATTTTCACATGACGCAGTGTGATCATTCTAAAATTAAATAAATACATTTTATGAAATAAATAAATACAAATAATTTACCTTAACTTTAAGTCTTCAATTCTCAAATAATCTTCAATAGTTAAGTCTGTTTTGTAAAGTAACTGGCATAATTAGGAACTTTTAGACACACGCAATGACATTGTAGGTTTAGCCACATCTAGCTGAAACTTTTAATCTCTGCGCCACCCTTTGGGGCCATACACACGAATGCGTTTTTCATCCATCCATATGTCGTGATATTTTTATTATTTTATTATTGACATGTCAGGTTGTCTCGATGTTTTTGGCGTCTCATTAAGCCAGTTTAAAAAGAACTTAAATTGTTAAAAACCCTTGTCAAGACATCTGCGTTCTGCTGTATTCGTAATGGCGAGTTAAATTTTGGTAGTTCTAGCTTTAGAGTGAACGTTTGGAACATTTGAGTGTGAACAGCCTTTCTCTTTCTTTGATCCAGCGTATTTAAATGATGACACAGCTGGGCACGTGGAACCTTTATGGGGAATGGCATTATGGGGGCTGTTTTCATTACAAAATTAAATACATTGTACAATAAAAACATCAAATTTTAAAGGGGAATTATTTTGTTTAATTGGCCCACAGGGAAAAGACCCGCCTCTCCCGATGATGGCCAATCAGACACTGTTCCCACCCCCATTACACACACTCATTTATAATGGGGGTGAAAATGATTTTGCTGATGTATAAAGATAGTGATGGAAAGTGCAAAGTCTTGTGGGCTACAGCAAATCTGTAGCCGGGCAGCTCTAGGGATTAACAATTTTAACCAGTCAGTAAACGGAAGAGGAAAGCAATTTCACTATTAGTGGAACTCATTTTTTTCATTCACATTACAAGCAGTTGATAAGGCAAAGGTTGATCCTACATAGTCTTTACACTGCCGCTCAGTCCTGTTAAACATTGCAGTCAAAACTAGAGCATTTGATAAATAGTTTTCCGCATTTAGGTATTATTTTCAAAAGTCTGTATAAACACCCTATGTGCCACACTGATGCAACTTCTATGTGGAGTTACACAGTATGCCACTACACAACAGCAGTAAACACACTCTCTCTCTCTCTCTGTGTAATATAAGCTGCCCATTAGCACACACTCACCATCAGGATGAAGACACTGCAGAGAGACGAGAATCAAACTCTGATCCACCCCAGTCACGTGTGTGTGTGTGTGTGTGTGTGTGTGTGTGTGTGTGTGTGTGTGTATGTTTTGTCAGTCTGGGTGAGAGTGCATTCTGAATTGCATCTATGCCGCTAGATTGCAAGAACTGAAAGAAAGACAGAGAGTGAGAGAGAGAGATGGGCAACTCCCTCTTCACATAAACACATCATAACTGGAGAGTTAAGAGAGAGAGAGAGAGAGAGAGAGGGGAAGAGAGAGAGAGAGAGAGAGACACTAAAGCCGGTGTGTGTGTGTTCACAAACATGGCATTAAGCGCTGATCATCCACAACAGCCTCACTGAAATCATCACGGTGCTCAGCTGGCCTTCCATGTCCCACTGAATCCACAATCATTAATGTCCATCACACACACCACTATCCACTCTGCTCTGTTTGCACTGCTAAAAATGGCTTGAAAAAGCACATACTCACAAATGGTAAATAAACGAACTCACCAATACACTAATACACACACAATCTGCAAATGGTGTTTTATTCATTATGGACTCTATGTTGCCTCTCATAGTAAATACTTTTTTTCTTCTTCTTTTTTTTATACATTCAATAAATACATTTTAAAATCTAAAGGTAAAGTCAGATTTAGCCCCCAAGTATAGCTTAGTAATCACACGCACACGTTGTGCAGCTCTCATTATGAGGACTCTCAATAGACAAAATTATTTTTATACTGTACAAACTACAGATTCTATCCCCTAACCCTAAAACTAACCCTCACAAACCACTTTCTGCATTTTTACATTTTCAATAAAGCATCATTTAGTATGCTATAAACAACATTTATAGCATAATACCCTTGTAATAACCAGTTTGTAACCTAAAAAAAAGTCCCTGTGAACCCCTTAAACCTGCCCACACACACACATACACACACATTTACTTCAATGCTTAGCTATAACTACATAGTTTTGTGGATAAAACTAATGCACAAACTGTGTCCATTTGATTCTGCTGTCTACCCCAGTGGACATTTGTGGGATTTTCCCACCATAAAGCCATAGAAGACGATAAAAGCTGGTATATTAGCACAAATTATTTAGGGTTTGTTTACATGTGTGTAAAACTCCTTGCTACTTTCAAACTACCTTTCTATATTTTTTATCCTTAAAGTCTGTCCTCTCGTAAAGAAGTACAGAGAGACAAAATCACAGCCAATTAGAACATATTTAAGGTTGAGTATAAAGTTATGTGTAGTGAGATTTTGGACTAATGAGAATTCATTGAGGCATGGCATGCTGTGAGATTGAATTCAAGAGACTAAAAATGTTTGCTTGTTGTGGCCATGAATAGTTAGGACAAAAACACAGAACGACATGGAAAATAATTTCTCGTTGGTCATGCTTTACCTGCAACTGACATTTTTGTATTCTACAAGGCAAAAGTGAGAAACAGCAAGTTATACAGTACATTTAAGAGTCAAAATTTTGAAGCTGAGTTATTTTCATTTCACTATTCCAGTTCTGGATCAAGACCCCAAAAAAATCAAGAAACTGCAATAATATGTCTGCCACTAATGCCACCCAAACGCCACATTTGGGATTGTTCAATAGTTCGTTTGTTGTGGGAAATGTAAATGTCAAGGGCTGCATAGTCATATAAACCTCATGAGGCAATCCGCAGTATTTAACAACTGAACACTTTGATCTAACCAAACTCATCAAAGTGCCAATCAAAACCAATAAAAGCAACAAACACACACACACACGCACACTCAAGTATGTGCTTGTGAAACATAACTGAAATGGTGTCCATTACAACATCAATTCACAAAACAAAACAAATAAACTAATCATTCAATACTTAAAAAGATCAATAGTATTTATTTTGCTTAACCTCTAAGCTCCTTGTGAAAATTCTGCACAAGAACCCACCATTAAAAAAATATAAATACAAATGTCAGCAAGGTAAAGAGAGGTTTAGAAACATGTACAAGCTGCTAATTATTCCAGGACTCACACACAAACAGTGTCATCTTGAGGGAGAGAGAGAAAAAAAGCTCATTGGTCCCATTAGCGAGTGGAGCAGGTGTACCTTGAAAACAGGCATCTGGCCGCTGTAAGTTTGTCTCTTTCCGGTGATGAATTGCGCCCAATAAACGTCTCGCCCCCCCACCCCCGCCCCTTGCTCTGTCTTTTAGAAATGTAGGTTCCTCTTTTTTCGTCTGTCTCGTTCTGTCTCAATTAAGACTCTCAGTTGTGTCTCGGCTGTGTCTTAGTCTACTTTACTCTCTGTCTCTCCGCAGTTTATTCTGAGTTCCATTTGCTGCAGTCTGTGTATGTTAGTGGCTGCTCTTACGCATGAACAGAACGACTGGAGGGAGAGGGAGAGAGAGGGAAAAAGAAAGAGAATGTCATCTCTTTCTCTCTCTCTTTGGAGACGGGCCATCGTCCCGCTCCTCTTGCTGTTATTTTTAGCAGCAGCCGAGCCATGAATCAAAGCTTCACAAAAGAAATGGGCACATGTCAGACATAGGCCGGCAGATCAAGGGCTGGGGACACACACACAAACACACGCGCGCACACACACACACACACACACACACACACACACACAAAAACACACACACACACTGCTTTGGCATTTTGTGCAAATTTCACTAGCTCTTGTGCAGAGAAACTGCAGTAAGTTTAATTTTTGTCTGGATATTATTAATGGAGTTTGGACATGCCGTTCCCATAAACTGATATTTTATGACTTCAAGAAGTCATGAGAAACTTTGTTCCAGCAATAATTATCAAATATTAAGCAACCTGGGCCCATATTCACCAAAAAAAAAATCCTAATTCATGTAGCATTTTTATGCTAAAAGTTACACTTTTCCTTTTTTTTATGTGTGGGTTCTGTATTTTCCATAGCTACTTAATGTTTGAAGTCTTTTTAAAAGACGGTTTATTAAGATTTCCTGAGAAAAACTTGCTCATAGCAGTTTGTGAATAGGTTTTATGTAGACACTCTTAGCTAGGAACTCTTTGGAGAACTCTTAGAGGTAAGATACAAATTTGATCTGTAGGACAGTGCAAAGATGACACCAGCACTGACCCAGGGTCATGTGAAACCTTCAGTCCTGCAGTGGCGGCTTTACAAATTTCAGTTAGAAATCATAGTTTTCATATATTTATATCAGGTAAAATGTGACACAGCTTTTATAGCACATTAAATGGCAACTGTAAAAAAAATGTACTTGCACAATGTGATATATTTCCGAGTGAGAGAAAAATGTGAGGTGGGACTTAATTTTACCTAGTAATAGATGAAAATACAGTGGAATCACACTTTCACACCTTCACACAATCTTTTAAACATGATATACTATAATCATGTTTATTAATGTTAAATATACAATATATCTATCTATCTATCTATCTATCTATCTATCTATCTAGATATAGATATATGAGTATATTTAACATCAACAAACATTATTATATGACCAATATTTTAAACATGATATATGGTCTGCACTTATATAGCGCTTTTTTCTAACCTCAGAGGTTACCAAAGCGATTTACACTGTGTCCCAATCACCCATTCACACACCAATGGCGGCAGAGCTGCCATGCAAGGCGCTAACCTACCATTGGGAGCAACTTGGGGTTCAGTGTCTTGTCCAAGGACACTTCGGCATGTGGAGTCGTGTGGGCCGGGATTCGAACTACCAACCCTGCAATTAGCAGCCGACCCGCTCTACCACCTGAGCCACAGCCGCCCCATAATATAATAATGTTTGTTAATGTTAAATATACACTATATCTATATCTTTATAGATAGATAGACATTAACAAATATTATTATATTATTATATTAGGGCTGTCGATTTAATGCGTTAATTCAGTATGATTAATTTATAAAAAATAATGCGTTAAAAAAATTTATGCAATTAATCGCAATGCCCCCGGACCATAATAAGGAAGATTTGTGACAAATGCAAGCTTGTAGTACCACCTGTTTACTCCAGAGAGCAGTAAGTGAAACTTCAGTTGTATGGCAACATTCAGTTTATACAGTGAACAAACAACCCTTCAGCAACAGCACAACACAAACATGCGTTACATTCTTGCGTTCAGCACAAATTTGAACTAAGGGATCTCAAGATGTCTTAAAGTATTAAACTATATTTAACTTGACACAGACTTGACAAAAATGTTATGTTTATGATGCCACACTCGAGACTCTACACAAGCATGTCTGACCCATTATGAGGGTCCTTAAACAAACCCTCGTAAAAAAAATTGTAAATGTAAAGCATTTTAATTATCTGAATATTAATATATATATATATATATATATTTTTTTATTTAAAGATAACTATGTATAATTATATATTGATATAAATATGTATAATCGTTATATGAGGGGCTTTCTCAGCAAATATTTGTATATGCGATTAATCGTGATTAATTAATTGGGACGCCATGTAATTAATTAGACTAAAAATTTTAATCGATTGAGAGCCATAATTATATGTATATATATATATATATATATATATATATATATATATATATACACAACAGTTAGTTCCAGTCCTCAAATCTGATTGGACGAGAGACGTTCCATGAGCACTGATGTTCTGACAGGATCAGCACTCGGACGCTTCATTGTGTGTGTATCACTCCGCTTGTATTCGTGCCATTCTAAACTAAGGTGTAAGAGTAGTATATATCTGTTAGGAGTGAAATTACATATGTTAGCCAGCAAGTGATGGCAAAAGATAATTTTTGTGTGTAATATGAGCCATTTTTTTTACAGGGACAATGCACAATTAAAAGTAATTGCACCAGAATTAGCTAATAGCTAGTTTACATCTGCTGTCCCTGGGCAGGTAAACAAATAAAATAACATACATTACATATATAGCCAGTTGGTGATGTAAAGTGAATCCGTTAGTCATTGTTTGCATAGAACAGTGCTCCATGATCGCTCGTATTACCACTACATTACTTAAGCTAGGACATGGTTTTAAACGGCTTTAAATGAACCATTTGAGGATTAAGGCTCATTGCAGCTGAGAGGCACAAAGGACTGTTTGATTTTAGAACTAGAGGCGCTTACCGAGTTTCCACATTGGATACACACTGTTTAAAAATGGCGGAGGACATCGCTGTTTCTATAATGATCGACTCTTGCGCAGCTACCACGAAATAGGGAGAAATATCTCCACTTGAATGCTATTTTTCCGCTGAGAAAGCTTACCTTCAGAACGCTGACAGCATATCTGCTTGGGAGTGGCAACAGGTGACACACACGCTCCGTCCTTCCCTCTCTCTCTCTCTCTCACTCACTCACACAGACATGCACACACCCATCAATCCGTCCTTGTTTATCCAATAACTTGTCAGAAACAGCACAAGCCGTGATACTATTTCTGCAGTGAAATTTTTGAATTACTAATGAAGGCTTGGACCCATCATTTGTTTTGAAGCAGCAAGGGCAGGTTCTGCTCCGTCGTGTAAGAAAGTAGTTCCATGCACAATTGCGTTTTTATGACCGTACTCGGTTTTTCCAAATTTTTAAAAATGTACTCGTTGTTGTATATAAGCAATATCACACTCGCAATCGTGCTATATGGCCCTACATCTGCTGTAATAACCTGCTGTTTGCCACAAGGTCCACCCTCAACATCCTGGCACTGACGGAGACATGGATACGTCCTGAAGATACGTCCTGCTCTCTCCAACAACAACTCCTTCTTTCACACCCCTCGTCATACCGGTAGGGGTGGGGGAACAGGTTTGCGCATTCATAATAACTGGACTTTTTCACCACAGGCTTCACTATGTAACAATACATCTTCTGAATTCCATGCCATTGCTACAATGCATCCAACAAAAATAAATATTGTTGTCGTTAGGTCAGCTGACAAGCTTTCTTGAGGAGTTGGATGTCCTGCTGTCCTCTTTGGCACTTGTGGTTCTTGGCGATTTCAACATACACCAAGATAAGCCCCAGGCCACTGAACTGAATACTCTTCTGGCCTCATTTGATTTGGAAAGACTACACACCACGGCAACTCACAGATGGGGCAACCAACTGGACCTAATTTTTACACGTAACTGTATCACCTCAAATATTCTTGTAACAACTTTACATGTCTCTGATCACTACTTTGTTCAATTCAACATGATTCTCCCATCTATAGTAAAACCGACTCCACCGTTGGTTTCCTTTTGCCGTAACCTCCGTTCCCTCTCACATTTCCACTGATGTCTCTACCTCTCTTCCCACAATAAATGTATTTTCCACACTTGATGTAAACACTGCCACAGACACACATAACTCTACTTTAACAACCTGTTTAGACAACATTTGTCCTCTCTCCTCTAGACCAGCTCTTACTACACCACCCAGCCCCTGGCTGTCTGATGTTCTTCGTGAACATCGGACTGATCTCAGAGCAGCTGAGAGGAGATGGTGTAAATCTAGAGATCCAGCAGATCTAGGTAAATATCAACTTCTGCTTGCAACTTTTTCAGATAACGTTAAAGCTGCAAAAACCTCCTATTACCAGACCAAGATCAACAGCACCACAGACACTCATAGCTTATTTAGAACATTCAACACACGTCTCCTCCCCCTCCACCACCTGACACATCACTGACAGCAGATATCTTTGCCACATTTTTTACAAATAAGGTTACTACCATCAGCAATACATTCACTGCACCACACCCTGTCATACACCTGGCTCCTGTATGCAACCATTCTTTCTCTATGTTCTCTCCTCTGACTAACACCAAGGTCTCAAAACTCCTCCTCTCCAACCACCCCGCCACCTGTTCCCTTGACCCCATTCCATCACACCTTCTCCAGGCCATCTCTCCATCAATCCTACCTGCACTTACACACATAATTAACACATCTCTACTTACAGGCACTTTTCCCACTACATTTAAGCAGGCTCGAGTAACCCCATTGCTGAAAATACCTGCACTTAACCCCACACAGATCAGAACACTACAGACCAGTCTCTCTCATCCCATTCATGGCAAAAACACTTGAAAGGGCCGTTTTCAATCAGATCTCTTCCTATCTCTCACAGAACAAGCTGCTGGATGACAATCAGTCAGGCTTCAAAAGTGGACACTCCACCGAGACTGCCCTGCTGTCTGTCACGGAGTCGCTGAGACAGACGAAAGCTGAATCTAAATCCTCCATTTTGATTCTGCTGGACCTTTCTGCAGCCTTTGACACAGTCAACCATCAGATCCTTCTCTCCACCCTCTCTAATCTGGGCTTCAGAGAAACTGTGCTGGAGTGGTTGACCTCCTATCTCTCAGATAGGTCCTTCAACGTAGCCTTGAGAGGTGAGGTATCCAAGCCACATCAGTTACTTACTGGGGTACCTTAGGGATCAGTGCTTGGGCCACTTCTCTTCTCCAAATACACAACATCACTGGGACCCATCATTCAGTCACATGGTTTCTCTTACCACTGCTACGCTGACGACTCGCAACTCTACTTGTCTTTTCAGCCCAATGACACCACAGTGACTGCTCAAATCTCTGCCTGTTTGGCAGACATCTCGGCCTGGATGAAGGAACACCACCTGCAACTCAACACATACAAGACCGAACTCCTTGTCTTTCCAACCAACCCTGCTGTTGAACACAACATCACCATGCAGCTGCGTTTAACTACAGTATCGTCTTCCAAAACGGTCAGAAATCTAGAGGTAACCATCGATAACAAGCTAAATTTCACAGACCACATCTCAAAGACTGCAAGATCATGTAGATTTACACTCTACAATATCAGGAAAATAAGACCTTTCCTCTCTGAACATGCCACACAACTGCTTGTTCAGTCACTTGTCATAACTAGACTGGACTACTGTAATTCTCTCATTGCAGGCCTTCCTGCATGTGCAATTAGACCTCTGCAAATGATCCAGAATGCAGCAGCACATCTGGTCTTTAATGAACCAAAGAGAGCACATGTTACACCACTCTTTGTCTCTCTCCACTGGCTGACGGTTGATGTACGCATTAAATTCAATGCTCTGATGCTGGCATACAAAACAGTCACTGGGTCTGCTCCAGCATACCTAAAATAATTTATGCAGATCTACACTCTTGCCAGAAGCCTGCGGTTGGCTAAGGAATGTCTCCTTGTTGTACCAACACAAAGAGGCACCAAAACACTTTCCCGGACTCTCGGTTTCATCATACCACGTTGGTGGAATGACCTTCCCAACTCCATCCGTGAAGCTGACTCACTCTCTGTCTTAGAAAAACGGCTCAAAACACATCTTTCCCAAGAGCACTTAACCAGTCACTAAAAAAATTGTTGCACTTAAATCTGTTTTGAGTGCTATTCTGATGCTAGTAAAACTTTGTAGTATGGCACTTTTCGTTCAAATGTCTCCTTAAGATGATTCGCTTATGTTTTCCTCTTTTGTAAGTCGCTTTGGATAAAAGCATCTGCAAAATGTATTTATAAATATAAACTGCGGCCGAATCACATCAGTGCTGATGTAGGGCCATATCGCACTCTTGCTCGTGTGATATTACTTAAATATATATATACTGTATATACAGGGTTGGGGAGTAATGGAATACATGTAATGGGATTACATAGATAAAATACAAAATATAAGTAACTGTAATAAACTACAAATTTAAATAATTTAGAATTAGAATACAGATAATTTCAAAAAGTTTTTTGCTTACTGAAGGTATAGCTTTGCATTTTATTGTCATTTGTTTCATTTAATATTTAGTCCTTTAAGATGGAAAACATTTCTACAAATAAACAGGATTGGGAGAGTTACTTTTGAAATGTAATCCACAACAGATTACAGAATACATGCTGTAAAATGTAATCTGTAATTTATTTAGTTAGATTACTCAAGGTCAGTAACGTCAGTAAATACTTTGGATTACTTCTTTAGCACTGGTAGATTGTTTCACTTGTTTTGACTGTAAAAACTCGCCAGTACAGTATGACAAAACACAAATGTTAAAAATACATTCTCTGAAAAACCTATAACAAGATAAATCAAATTGATCTTGTTTTAAAATACACCTATTATGCCCCTTTTCACAAGATGTAATTGAAATCTTTAGTGTCCCCAGAATTTGTCTGTGAAGTTTCAGCTCAAAATACCTTACAGATCATTTATTATACCATGTTGAAAATGATCATTTTTGGGTGGTAGCTATTTTTGTATGAGTGTCTTTAAATGCAAACGAGCTGGTGCTTCCTGCCGGTATCCAGAATAGGGTGGAGTTTTGACATCTCTGCTTCGGATAACTAGACATCATAAGCAATATGACTGACAGTGAAAAAAGTGGTGTTCAACCTTATATGTTTGAACCGGAGTCAGACACTGATGAGGGAGAGAATACGTCAGAAGTAACAACTTTGAGAATGATCCAGGAAGTTTCCAAATGTTTATTTGATACATTTATTTATTTGTTAGTTTTTTCAGCAGTTTTGCAATGATGGATGAGCAACACACACACAAATACTGTAAATATGTTCGCTATGCGCTAAAACAAAACAACACACACAAACAACATGTCCATGAGCAGTGTCCGTCAACATAGCACTGTTCCCCTCTCCTGAGGTGAAGACATGCGCTCTACTCCCCCAGTCAAGTCCACAAGTCATGGACCCTGGATGTCCTTCCTCCCTAGCCCTCTGGCTCCAAATTCAGCTAAGGATTTTGCAGCCAGACCCACTGCAGGCACCGGGTTGCCTGTACTAGAACAGGTGCTCCACAGGTACGGATTACTCCGGTAACCCTCTGTGATGTATTTTCCCTCTGATCCCCGGCCACTGTGTTTGTAGAGCTCCTCCCCGTCGAGGTATGACCTACCACCGCGCCACTTAAATATGTGGCTGGTAAGCCCAAGTGAAGTATTTGCCACATGTTAACCTCCCCTGCTAGGCATGTGGTCTCTGTGGGGTTTAGGAAAGGAAAAGAAAACCTGCCCCAATGCGTGTTATAGCGTCAGATGGCCCCAGCCGCATCTAACACTCTTTGGCGAGAAAACAGAGAGAGAAAAGACCACGGCTGGTGTGACACAACGTCGAGTCTTGGTTACTGTCATAACCTCCATAACCTAATGGAGGAAATGAGACATTGTGTACCTCTTGCCACAACACTGTACTACCAGTTGAAATGTCCGGAACCCTGTCTCGGCTCCTCATCACAAAACATGAATGAGTGGTTGCAAGCCAGCTCCTTTTGTACCCGTATGTACGGGGGAGTAGCATTCAATTTCCACCCGCCAATTCCCTTTGGCCTTTTCTCAAAGATCAGAGGTGTTTGGGGCTCCCAAGAGTGACCCCTAGTGTCACTACATCGACACAATGTCTCATTCCCTCAGTGGTTACGACAGTAACCAAGAAGGTTTTGTAGTCAAAAAAAGTAAAATAAATCTACCAGTGCTAAATAAGTAATCCAAAGTATTTCGAATACATTACTGACATTGAGCAATCTAACGGAATACGTTACAAATAACATTTTACAGCATATATTCTATAATCTGTAGTGGAATGCTTTTCAAAAGTAACCCTCCCAACCTTATACAGGAGACAGTATACAGGAGAGCAAAGCCTTGTATACAGATGCACGTTCCACTTCTCTTTAGATCCACAGCCCATTCATTATTCCATTCATTTGCCTCCCCTTTTCTCCCCAATTTGGAATGCCCAATTCACAATGCACTCTAAATACTCATGGTGGCGTAGTGACTCACTTCAATCCAGGTGGTGGAGGACGAATCTCAGTTGCCTCCGCGCCATGCAATCCATGCATCTTATCACGTGGCTTGTTGAGTGCATTACTCATTACCACGGAGATGTAGTGCGTGTGGAGGCCCACGTTATTCTCCGCGGCATCCATGCACAACTCAACACATGCCCCACAGAGAGCGAGAATCACACATTATAGCGACCACGTGGAGGTTAGCCCATGTGACTCCACCCTCCCTAGCAACCGGGTCAATTTGTTGGCTTAGGAGACCTGGCTGGAGTCACACTCAGCATGCCTTGGATTTGAACTCACGACTCCAGGAGTGGTAGTCAGAGTAAATACTCACTGAGCTACCCAGGTCCCCGTTCCATAGAAATTGTGAAATATTCAAAAAGCTGCACTCTTTTTTCTGTCATCCACTGACATGCAATTGAACTGTTGCCTGTTTTTTTTTATTTTTTATACAGAATACCTATATATGAATCGCTGTATATAGAGGTTTTGAATCTGGGACCACTTTTATCAAAAGCAAAGATCATACAACTGGACCAACACTATGAAAACATATCACTGTAATTTGATATGTGTCTCTGTGTATAATCCATTTTTGACTGAGTATTTATTTGGAAATGTTCATTTGTTTTCTACCAATTATACAGTTGGAGATATTAATGAAAAAGCTTCCATTTTGCTCTTGCATTTTTTTTATTTATTTTTTGTACCATCTGTGCAATTTGGTCACACATGCAAGTGAATTACATGTACTGCAGAGGATTTTTATTTAACTTTTGTGTGTGTGTGTGTGTGTGTGTGTGTGTGTGTGTGTGTGTGTGTGTGTGTGTGTGTGTGTGTGTGTGTGTGTGTGTGTATTTTAGTGTATCACTTAGCACTCCCTAACCACTTAAGTGTAGCAGAAAAGCCCAAAACATTTTATTAAATAACACTTGGTGACAAAATCACTGTGAATTACAATCAGCATTTGTGAAATGTGTCTTTATGTCAATTGTTCAGATCAGGTCTGGTAAATTCTTCAGTGTGAGAAGAAGCTCATTGGTCTCTTGACAAGACCAAATGTGCCTGTCACAGCGACTAAAATGTCAAACACAAAAATAAGTGAAATTCCTGTAGCCAGAGCCATTAAGCAAGGAGTTGAGCCAAGTTAAGCCAAAGGATTGATGCCGTTGGTTGTGGATCAGACATTCTAGTTTACCAAATGTTATGCTTATAAACTGGAGAGATTTGGAATTGTATCTTTACCACACATAATTGCTGAACACAGAATACTGGAAACTTTCTCACAAATAAAAATATTAAACAATTAAATAATGTGAATGAAACTGTTATGATCCCTTGTCATCCGTACCGTGTTTTCTGTTTCACCCATCACTAGTCACGTCCACGTCACGCTCCCTTGTCCGCTCCATGTTTTCTGTCTCATAGCTCACGCTTCCTGTCATGTCTTCATGGTTGTCCGCCCGTGTTTCACTGTCTCTGTCAGAAAACTACACTTCCCTTCTTCCCGTCCTTTCCGGCCCCGTCACAGCTTTATTGTCCGCACCCGTTCGTCATTTTGTTATCACCGTGTCTGTCCATTTAAACCCCGCTGTTTTCTCCTTCCCCTGTCGATCGTTGATGTTCCATGTCTCCACTCATGTATTGTTTGACTCGCGCTTCGTGTTCCCTGCCTGCCTGCCAGCCCATTCATGGTTACCCCGTTCTCTGTCCGTCCAAGGTTACCCTGTTGTTCTCCGCCCTCCGTTTCCTCTTGTATTTAGTTTGCCTTTTTCCCATCGAGGACTTTCTTTTGTTCCTGTGTTTTGTTTATTCAGTACTTGGTTTCAATAAAGCCCGCTTTTGGATCCACACACCCGTCTGCCTTCTTCTACTTCCACTAATCGTAACAGAACGATCGACCCAAAATGGATCCAGCGGCACTACGTGCAAGTTACCAGCTCTTCTGTCTGAAACAAGAAGACCGCCCAATAGAGGACCACGTTCGCGACTTTCTCCATCTGTCGAACTTTACAGACTTCCCGGACTCAGCATTGGTGGTCTTCTTTAGGGACAACTTGAACCCCTCGCTGAAGGAGCGGTTGCCACAGGCAATGCACGGCTGGACTCTCTGCGACTTCCTGGAGGCGACCCTACTAGTGTGCGGCTCACCACTCACTGTGGGCGTCGCTGAGGAGGTTCCTACCTCACCACCCACAGTGGAGACTCCTCAGCCATCCCTGGAGCTCCCTGTCACACCAGCCCCACCTGTCAGTGAGCAACCCCCCACACCAGTTGCTTCCCTCAAACTTGCACGTTCAACTTCGTCCGCCTGGAGGAGGAAGAGAAGACGGGCTTCCGCCTCCCGGCCCACGCCTGCCCCGGTCTGCGAGCCAGAGCCCACACCTGCCCCGGTCTGCGAGCCAGAGCCCTCTCTGTCCCCCTGGTCTGCCAGTCTGCCCTCTGGGGGCTCCCTGGTCTGCCTGTCTGCCCTTTGTGTCCCCGTGGACTGCCTAATTGCCCCCGTGAACTGTCTCATTTCCCTTTTTGCCCCCGTGGACTGCCTAATTGCCCCTTGTGCTTCCTTAGTCTGTCTCTGTGTCCCTTGTGCCTCCTTGATCTGTCCCTGTGTCCCTTGTGCCCCTTTTGGTCTGTCTTTTCTCCCCCTCTTCTAGGCCCCCTCGCCTGGAACATTTTGTGTTTTTTGTTTTTAAGTTTGTTTAGACCGTCTGGAATCCGGTCCTTTTGAGGGGGGCTATGTTATGATCCCTTGTCGTCCGTACCGTGTTTTCTGTTTCACTAGTCACGTCCATATCACGCTCCCTTGTCCGCTCCGTGTTTTCTGTCTCACCGCTCACGCTTCCTGTCATGTCTTCCTGGTTGTCCGCCCGTGTTTCACTGTCTCTGTCAGAAAACTACACTTCCCTTCTTCCCGTCCTTTCCGGCCCCGTCACAGCTTTATTGTCCGCACCTGTTCGTCATTTTGTTATCACCGTATCTGTCCATTTAAACCCCGCTGTTTTCTCCTTCCCCTGTCGATCGTTGATGTTCCATGTCTCCACTCATGTATTGTTTGACTCGCGCTTCGTGTTCCCTGCCTGCCTGCCTGTCTGTCAGCCCATTCATGGTTACCCCGTTCTCTGTCCGTCCAAGGTTACCCTGTTGTTCTCCGCCCTCCGTTTCCTCTTGTATTTAGTTTGCCTTTTTCCCATCGAGGACTTTCTTTTGTTCCTGTGTTTTGTTTCTTCAGTTCTTGGTTTCAATAAAGCCCACTTTTGGATCCACACACCCGTCTGCCTTCTTCTACTTCCACTAATCATAACAGAAACCAACAAGAGCAGTTGAAATAGTGACACCATCTTAACACATACAACAGAAAGTGCAATCTTCAAAGATTGCCTCTGTATTTGCATCACTGTGTGTGTGTGTGTGTGTGTTGGGGGTTTGGGTGGATTATGAGGACTTTTTTGTTTACAAACTGAAAATGACAAGGGTATTATGCTATAAATTTTGTTTATGAGGACATGTCTAGTGTCCCCATAATTCAAATTGCATAAAAAACATACTAAACGATGTTTTTTATTAAAATGCAAAAATATAGAACATTTTTTGTGAGGGTTAGGTTTAGAGGTAAGGTTAGGGGATAGAATCTGTAGTTTCCTGCAGTATAAAAATCATTATGTCTATGGTGAGTCCTCATAATGATAGCTGCACCAACATATGTGTGTGTGTGTGTGTGTGCGTGCATGCATGCGTGTGTGTGTGTGTGTGTGTGTGCAATCCAATTTAGTGTGTGGTAAAGATAGTCCCTGAAGTGTTCAGTATGACGCAATAACAGTCAGTCAGTGAACGGTCAGGGGTTATTTTTAGTCTCTATCAGGAGGGTAACTCAACAACAACTGATAAAAACAATGTTTCTATATGATCCCTAGAAATAAACATTGACACATGACATATCACACCTAGAATAAAGCTTAATAAAGAGTTTTAAAGCATTCAACAAGAGACATTCCTTATGTGGTTCTTTAAGCAGCTTAGGTTTGCTGGCTCATTAAAATAATTTTCCAGGTAAATTCAAGCTTAAAGGCTGATTCACACAAAAACACAAACAGGCCTATGTTACAAATGACGCAAAATGGCACAAAATGTAACAAAATGTCTATGTTAATATATCACATGATTTTCTCTTGGCATCATACAGAGGGGACGTACTTTTAATGACAGTGAGGATTTCTTGGCTCGTTTTAGTTTAGATTCCCATACACTTCTCACTTGGATTTGTGTGCTATTACAGAAATCTAATTCTGATGTAAAAGACAACATTTAAATAAACATTATCTGTGATGTGCACTTTACTCTGACTGATGTGGAATGGCCTGGTTAAACAGATATGACACATTCAGTAGTCAGATGGATCAATGGAAATACTGATGGTCGGCTGTCTGAATATGGTTTATCATCAGAAACACAATGATAACCCTGTCTGTGGCAATGGAAAACTGTGGTAAAGAAAA
Source organism: Xyrauchen texanus (assembly GCF_025860055.1). Lineage (NCBI taxonomy): Eukaryota > Metazoa > Chordata > Actinopteri > Cypriniformes > Catostomidae > Xyrauchen > Xyrauchen texanus. The sequence goes on along the minus strand of NC_068279.1, from coordinate 52,790,771 downwards.
ATATAATTGCCATTCAGCAGTGTTGTGGTATTATAAATCAAATATAAATAGATAATCTTACACATTGTATGTTTTATTTCCTTAAAAACAAAAAGCAGCAATTCGAGGATATCAGATTGCATATTACACTGCATTTTTATTATTATTATTATTATATTTATTTTTGCTTCCAGCAAAAATCTAACTTTTGAGGATGAAAAAAAAATAAAATCCCCAAAAAATAGTTTTAAAAATTAACAGAAACAAAATGGCATAAGGGAGGTAAGGTTTACACTGAATACACTCGAAAAAATATTTCCAAATGATGTGAGAATAAGACACTTAATATATAATGTTATATAAATTATATATATAAATTAATATACAATGTTTTCAGGTAAATTGATATTGTTTAAAGGATGTTTTTATCCTAAAACAAGACAAAAAGTTAGAAAAGATTTTTAACAGCAGTGACTACATGCAACATATGGCTTTAGTCTGTTTTATCTTCCATTTTTCTGGTTTCTTGTCTCCTTAAATGCAGTAGTGTAATGTGTCTGGATGGAGATATGCATATGGTAATTATATGCAGATGAGGTAATGCATTGTACAAACAGCCGGTGTGTGCTCCATATATAGTTATTTCAGGAAGGAGACGTGCAGGGGAATAAGGCACATGCATGCACGGACAATCTTCCACCATCTGGGATTTATAAAAGGAACGGACTGCAGGTTCCAGGTTTTATAAATCTGAAAACTTTTGTGCGTACACAAAATCAGACTTTTGTGCATGCTTTTTTCTGCATGTGTGCTTCATACACAAGTCATTTTTATATTTAAATTATTTTTCAAATATATAAATCAAATAATAAAATAGGAATAAACTATGTATATGACTTTCTTTCTTTATCAGAACAGGATTTAAGATTTTTAGGAAAGGTTACAGGTTTTTAGCTTCATCCAATTCAAGTGAATGAACAGCAATTATTGACGGTCCAAAAAGCATATTTAGCCATCATCGAAGAAATCCACACGACCCCAGTCGATCAAGTAATGTCTTCTGAAGTTAACCGATAAATTGGTGTGAAAAACAAATTGTTAATTAAACCGCTTTTAGCTTATTTATCTGCACTTCCACCAGCTCTCTGTCCCTGTTTGAATTGACCTATCTCTCGCATAAAGTATGTTCCTCTGCGGTAAACAGAGCGGAACTTCAGAATTCTCGCATGAACACGCCAATGTGATGTCACGAGGCAGTGACAGGAGCCATTGAGTGTTTACAGGGAGCAATTTTTTAAAGTTAATAAAGTTTTAATTAGCAATGAGTTTTTCAAACAAAGTATCGGTTAACTTCAGAAGACATTACTTGATTGCCTGGAGTCGTGTGGATTACTTTGATGCTGACTAAGTGTGCTTTTTGGAACGTCAAAATTGGTGTCCATTCACTTGCATTGGAGGAAGCTAAAAACCTGGGATACTTTCCAAAATATCTTAAATCCTGTTCAGATGAAGAAAAAAAGTCATATACATCTTGGATGGCCTAAGGATTAAAGTAAATTATCAGCTAATTTTAATTTTTTGGTTAAAATATTCCTTTAAGGCTTTAAAAACGAATTAATGACATGAAAATAATGTTTTAAATATCAAAATATTCCTAAATACTTAAATATGTCTCTCATTTTCATTATATTATATTTTATTTTCAAACAATATAAGCATGTCTAAAGGCATCTTTGTAATGCTCCCAGGCAGGCTGGGCAGCAATGTTCAATGTAAACAAGTGGCATAAAGTACAGCGCCAATCTATTTGAATCTCTACCGGAATCTCCAAAAGAGTTGGTCAAGATTATGATCAAAGAAATTTTTTCAAATCAGCATTAAAATCTGACAATAATGTTTTCATAAATTGTCCTTCTTTAGCTCAGATCACACTAAAAACTATTTTTTTCAGGCTAATGCGCATGTGTATTCTTTAGTTGACACACAGGTGATGTCTGTATCTAAAAGGTGATTGGCTCTTTTATCTGTAAGCCGGGACTTCCTTTTCAACATCCTTTGGTCATTTGGCATTCCTATTTGTCCCGTTCATTGTGATAACAGTGATCAGTCTCTGCTACATTTTCTCTGCTTCACCCCATTTTGTGTTTGCCTGACACTTGATTAAAACTGTGCAGTACTAATTTTGTTTTAGTTGTTAAACACAATCATTCTTATCTCTTCACATTAGTCCCTTAAGCTTTTGTTCATAAATTCAAGATTTCCTAAATCTGATCTCAATGCTTTGACAATTTTCGGGTGACAGGTAAACATTGAACTTACTGTGCTGCTGAGTAAATTTGCCTTTAGCTCAGTTCTCATCTCTCTCTGGTCTAATGCACTTCAGAAGCGCAGTTATCAGTCACAACCTCCGTTTAATGCCAGTGGGACACTGAGTACTGCAGGAATGATGTGTGGACTGTGTGCATAGTGAAATGGTCCAGGAATAGAAATTGTGTTGTGCAAGAGGGAGGATAAGAGAGCTGAACAAATGTCCATCATGTAATGTGTGCATGATTGGAAATGAGGTGAAATGACACAAAAATAACCTTGCCCCAAATCAAATCATGACAGCATGAACCACCTGGGATACAGAATACTGTTGTAATTTCTAAGACAAAAAAAATAATAAAATCGAGGAAATGACAACTGCTGACAACTGACCATTTAATTTAGTACTTTGTTGATGTAAAGTCCCCCCCACAAACCCCCCATACACAAATAAAAATAATAATAATAATAATAATGTGAAATTATTCCACTCAAAGAAGGCTATGTGGATTAAATTTACCAGGCTGCTGACAGAACAGAAATGACAAAATCAGCCTGTTTTGAAAGCAGATAGCAATGCTCTGAAATAATAATAATAATAAGAGGAAGAAGAAGAAGAGCCAGCAAGTCAATAAAAGACTTACTCATGCAAGCAGGTTTTTCTGCAGAGAGAACTACCACTCCTGACAAATATATTTAAAAAAAAATCACATTAACTTCAAGCATCTTTCTGGATTGTGGGGAAAATGTGGTATACGAGAGAGATTTTTCCTTTGACAAATATCAGTCAAAAATGTGGTCAAAAATAAAATTAAACAAATCAGCAAAAGTCTAAGAATATGATTCAATTCCTTTTACAATACACAGACATCTGCACACTTCATAATTTTCCAAAATAAATTGGACATTTTTATAGATTTTATACAAATGACAAATTACATGCATATTTTTTTAAACACTACACACAAATTTCTCAAATCAAATGTTTATGCTTTCAAAACAGTTAACACACACAACTAAAGTTTTGGACTTCACGCACATCACACACTCATACTCTTAATCTCAAACAATAGCAATTTTAGACACATTTGTTCTTTCCCCTGTCTGGTGTGGTTAGTTAATACGATGCGTCTTGTGGGCTTTACTCAAAATAACAATCTATTGGGGAGAGTTGAAGTTTTCCCTTAAGCGTTTCACAACTGGCATAGAGGGCGTTGTAATTTTGCCCAAAATACAGGACATGATGGCTAATACTGGACAGTTGGCAAACCAAATCTCTCTCTTTCTCTCATATGCTCTCTTTTTCATTATTTTCTCTCAAGCTACCTAGCTACATGTAGCTAATAAGCAGGCTATCATACAGTAGCTAAAGTAATGTGGCAACACCTAGAAATCAGTTGCAATGCCTACAAATTTTCAGGAACTCCTAGCAAACTTTAAAGTTGAATGATGAGTTGACACATGAAATGTTCAACCAAAAGAACCTAAAATAGTAAAAGTCAATAAATGTGTTTATATTGTAAGTCACACTTCATCAAGTTGTTCGGTTGTTGTTCGGGATGCATAATGTCTGTGAGCAGGGCTGGACAGGTAATCTGGCATACCGGGCATTTTCCCGGTGTGCCGACGCACTTTTGGGCCGATCAGGGGCAGAATGTCCATCGGGAGAACCGAGTGGACCGGTGGTTCATTAAAAATCGTGTATATAGTTGACTGAATGCTGACACGGAAGTGGTAGCCCTCGTGTAAAGCCCTCCTCATGTGAAGACCTTTTTGTGTAAAGACCAGCAAGTCTTTCTGTGTCCACCGAGTACACCGACAAGGCACTTAAGTATCTTTTACTTTTATATCTTCACTTAGTTTTTCTTTCAACACACTAACGTGTCTACTTCACGAATAACACATGCCTTCAAGCATATACCTGTTATCTGTTTTAGACCATTTACAAGATATAGATGCAAGACCAAATGCAACCCGTACAACCTACTGCCCCTTTGCACTTCAGCACCTGCTCCGCTCTCGTTCTCAGTGGGGCTCTGGAACTGCCAGTCTGCTGTGAACAAATCTGACTTCATCCCAGCCTTTGCCACACAGTCCACCCTAAGCATCCTGGCACTGACAGAGACATGGATATGTCCAGAGGATACAGCAACACCTGCTGCTCTCTCCAACAACAACTCCTTTTCTCACACCCCTCGACATACTGGTAGAGGTGGGGGAACAGGCTTGCTCCTTCATAACAACTGGACTTTTTCACCACAGGCTTCAATATGTAACAATACATCTTTTGAATTCCATGCTGTTACTACAATGCATCCCACAAAAATACATGTTGTTGTCATCTATTGCCCTCCAGGTCAGCTGACAAACTTTCTTGAGGAGTTGGATGTCCTGCTGTCCTCCTTGCCAGAGGATGGTATTCCACTTGTGGTATTTGGCGATTTCAACATACACCAAGACAAGCCCCTGTCCACTGAACTGAAGACTGAATAAACTGAATAAAAGCTATTCTGAGCAAATGTTGATGAATAATCTGTATTATCAATATAACTTCCTATTTCCCATCAACAGGAACAGGGAATTCCTTTTGTCAGGGGGGTAAATTAGAAAGGTCTGCCAGGAACAGGCGCCATGGCATTGAGTCACAACATCATTAGAGGAGCTGTTTCTGCCACAGTGGAAACGCAAAGGCAATGGGTCAGTGTTGTCAGGGGAGTTCAGCATTCGTCACATGCACATATTCTGTTGTGTGATACTTCTTTCTGTGTAGTTAAAGGTCAAAATTACGTATCATTAGTTTCCAACACTGAATTGTTAATACTAACACACTCTTACAAGGAAACATTACTGTACCTACATTTATCCATGAACCATGCAAGTTGCTCTGGTAACATTTTTATCTTGATTCAGAGAATTTCATAAAGCCCCCCTGATCCTCAGATCTTGTTAATAATTACAGTTTTCTTCAGATGTCTCTGGCTTGTCTCTGGATGTGATTTGGTTGTATTTTTCATTTGAAATTCTCAGAATTAAAGTTAGAGTAAATGTGTGTGACTTACTGTATTGTTCAAATTTTTCCAAAGATAAAAATAAAACAATTCATCAAAATGTAATAACTTGCACTGCTTTTGAAATGATTTTAATTTAGGCTGCGCAGGCTATTTGGATAATATTAATCAAAAGCCAAATAGCTATTTGGCAAACTTGTATTGAGAGCAGAGAGAACAGACTCAGTTTGTAAGTTGCCCACGGACAGCATTCTGTCATTTCAGAGCTTGTGATGCAATTAAATAAATGGAAATTTTATGGAAGAAAATCGCAGTTAGATGACATTTCCCATGAGTCCCCCACATGGCTGTTCACCTAGCTGCCCTTGTGCCAGTGTTATGTATATTATTGCATTCGTCTTGAGAATAATATTGAGATATTTGCTGCAAATCCAGTTCTTATGCACTCATATATTTAAAGATAATTATACTCCAACTGTAAATGACTCTATTTACATACACCTCTAATTCCGAAACAGTTGGGACAGCATGAAAAATGTTAAGGAAAAAAAAGTGATTTGTAAATTCTAGTCACCCTGTGCTATATTGAAACACATTATTTTATGTTTTACCTTGCAAATTAATTAATATACTGTGCATTAACCCACCCAACACTATTTGAAAAAAAAAAATAATAATTTTTTATTAAATCTAGACAGGCCCCATTTCTAGCAGCCAACTAAATTGCTAATTTAGTACTAAAAAAATCACATGCCATTTACCAGTTGAAAGCTATTTGGTTCATTAAATTAAGCTTAACATTGTCTTTGTGTTTGTTTTTGAGTTGAAAGAGTATGCAATAGACTGGCATGTCTCAAGGTACATTTAGGTAAAAAAATTGCATAAAATAAACAGCTTTCCCTAGAAACTCATCAGTCAAGGATTGAATGCTATACAATGCTTGAAAATGGTTTGAAATAGCCGAAAAACTGAAGATTTCAAACAAAGGTGTACACTACAGTCTTCAAAGACAAAGGACAACTGGCTCTAACAAGAACAGCAACAGTATTTTTCTAGTTTGAGAAATAGATGCCTCACATGTTCTCAGCTGACAGCTTCATTGAATTCTACCCACTTAACACCATGTTCAACAGTAAAGAGAAGACTAAGGGGTGCCGGCCTTATGGGAAAAATTGCAAAGAAAAAGTCATTTTTGGAACAGAAAAAAAAAAGAAAAGGTTAGAGTGGGTAAAGAAATGCAGACATTGGAAAACAGATAATTGGAAGAGAGTGTTATGGATCTTAAACCCATTGAGCTTTTGTGGGATCAGCTAGACTGTAAGGTGCATGAGATGTGCCCAACAAGACAGCCACATCTATAGCAAGTGCTTCAGGAAGCTTGGGGTGAAATGTCCCCTGAGTATCTGGACAAACTGACAGCTAGAATGCCAAGGATCTGCAAAGCTGTCATTGCTGCATGTGGAGGATTTTTTGATGAGAACTCTTTGAAATAGTTGAATCAGTTCTGAATTTTTTTTCAATTTGTAATAGTAATTTTTCACTTTATTAATGTTCTGACTATACATTGTGATCAGTTGAATTATATTTTGGTGAATAACGTTTCTTAACTTTCCATAAGAGCAAAATCTATAAATTTTTCAAAACTTTTGGCTGCCAGAAAATATATAAATATACATAATAATTTCAAATCAGATGATTGCAACACGCTCCAAAAAGGTTGAGACAGTAACGTCACAATTTCTCCTAATAACACATATTACGCATTTGAGCACTAAAGACACACATTTGTTAAGTTTAGCAAGTGGAATTTTCTCCCATTCATCTGTTATGCAGGTCTTCAGCTCCATAATTGTACAGGGCCTTCATTGCCTTGTTTAGCGCTTCACAATGCAACACCCATTCTCAATTGGAGACAGTTCAGGACTGCAGGCTTTTATGCAGCCATCCACTTGTAATCTGGGCAGTGTGTGGTTTGAAGTTGTTCTGCTGGAAAATGCAGGAACGTGCCTGACAAAAATACCATATGGATGGCAGTATATGTTGCTCCAGAATTTGTAAAAATCTTTCTGCAATAATGGTGCCCTCACAGATGTGAAAGTTACCCATGTCATGGGCACTAACACACCCCCATATTTTGACAGACACCGGCTTTTGGACCTGATGCTAATTCATGCATTTGTCAGATGCTTTTATCCAAAGCGACTTACTGTGCATTCAAAGTATACATTTTATTTGTTTGTGTGTTCCCCGAGAAACAAACCCATGACCTTAGCAGTGCTAGCAGCATATTCTACCAGTTGAGCTACAGGAACCACAGTTGATAACAGCTTTTATGGTCCTTTTCCTCTTTGGCCCGGAGAACACAACAGCGTTACATGTAGTGATTATCACACTGGCCACCTATTAAAATGTACACAAGACAACAAAGTATGTGGTGATTTTTGATCACACATCACTTAAAGGTGCACTCAGTAACTTTCTGTTCATGTCATCTTGGACTTACAATTACACCTAGTGATGTGGATGTAGCATCATTCAAAATCGTCTTGGGTTACCTGAATGTAACCCTTGTTCCCTGATAAAAGCGGAACGAGATGCTGCGCTGAAAGCGTTTTGGGAACAACTTCATGTGTGTGACCAGCTGTGAATATGTGTGTAACACGTCAATGAACATTGACCAGAATTTATAGACTCTGCCGGTGTAATCATTGGATGCACCTGGGGCTGGGCTATAAATAGATGCGTAACCAGCGCGTCGTCAGGTATTTTGTCTGAAGAGCAGTCCTGGGGCATCCCAGTGCGGCAGGGAAGCAAGGGTTACATTATCAGGGAACAAGGGTTACATTCAAGTAACCCGAGACATTCCCTTTACAAAAAGCTACACTTCTGAAGCTGCGCTGAAAGCGCTTTGGGAACGAGAATACCCACACCGCCTCACTGGGGCTGTCCAGAGCCCCTGTGTTCTGTAGTGTGCTCACAAGAGCGTGAGAGGTCTCAGACCTGAGCTTGAGATGTTGACTCAAGGACAGAAGAGCCCGGAGTGGCATGAACATCTAAACTATAAAATCTAATCTAATGAGAGGACCAACCTGCCGCATCACAAACATGTTGCAGAGGGACACCTCTAGCCAAGGCTTTGGAGGAGCCGAACCCTCTGTTTGAGTGAGCCCTGATACCTACTGGCGAAGCTTGACCACGCGCCTCGTAGGCCAGGGCAATAGCATCCCTCACCCAATGCGACATAGTCTGCTTGGTGGCGGCTGCCCCCCTGTTGCGGCCCACATAGCAAAGAATTGTTGCTCTGACTTACACCACTGAGACTCGGAGAGAAGTAGGGGAGACACTGCGCTGTTTGTTGAGGCAAAGAGGTCCACTTCTGCCCTATAAAATCTCACCCAGATTTGTTCCAAGTAGAGGGAGCCTTAGCATTTAAAATGGTCTCGATAGCCCCAGGAGAAAAGCCTGTGTACCTCAGTTGGTAACCTTCAGAGGCCAAACATGAAGGTTTCACAACTTGGGCCGGGGATGAAATATTGTCCCCTTTGCCTGAGACAGAAGGTCCCGCCTGTCCGGAATCACCAAGGCGAGCCGTCGAGGAGAGACATTATCTCCGAGAACCATACCCTGTTCGGCCAGCGCGGTGCACCCTTGCTGGCGAACTCTGGCCAAGACTCCCAGGAGCAGAGAAACCGGGGGAATACGCATACAGATGCATTCTGGGCCATGTATGTGCCATCGCGTCCAGACCCAGGGGGGCTGGGTGACTCAGAGAGAAGTAGAGGAGACATTGCGCTGTTAGTCAAGGTGAAGAGGTCCACTTCTGCCCTGAAACTTCTGCCACATTCAGGCATCCAGCGATATAAACTGCCCTGAGTGACAGGAGCTTGCCCTGGTCCCCAAGGAGAATCCGACGTGCCAGAAAATTCAGCTGACGTGAACGTGGACCTCCTTGACGGTTTATGTAAGAGACATAGAGCGGAGACAGGGGAACACATTGTTTGCCCTGACTTTGTCATATTTTCCCCCCTTTTTTTAAAGAAAGAGAGAAAAGAGAAAAGGTCTTCTGTGCAAATTCTAACTCCTAACAGAGGAAAGAAAGTTCTGACAGGCTCGTGAAAGCACACACACACAGAGTGATCTCTGAAGACAAAAGATCTGACAACGCGCTGGTTAGGCATCTATTTATAGCCCAGCCCCAGGTGCATCCAATGATTACACCGGCAGAGGCTATAAATTCTGGTCAATGTTCATTGACGTGTTACACACATATTCACAGCTGATCACACACATGAAGTTGTTCCCAAAGCGCTTTCAGCACAGCATCAGAAGTGTAGCTTTTTGTAAAGGGAACAATAGTTTTTAGTTGCCATTGTAGAAATGTACTATTCACAATCAGCCATGATTCATTTAATCCAATGACAATAACAAGATTGTTACTGAGCAAGTGGTATTCAGTCATGTAATTCTAAAATGGAAGCCACCATGAGGGTGCACCTCCCCATATATAATAAAATCTCATGTGGGTGGTCATGATTTTTCACGTTTCAAAATGAGCATTCATTTCTTCAGGAGTACAACTTTTTTTTAATGGGAAAACAAATACTGAGTGCACCTTTAAGGTGTGAATGTGCGTGTGTTTATGATTGTCAGATGGCCCCTCCCTCCCTTTGTTTCGGGGGACCAGATAAGGAATTTCACCTTAAGAGTACAAGAATTATCCAAATTGACCATTTAATACATTAGAAATATGTACATTTCATCTGAATAATCTAAAAGATCTTTGTAAAATTCAGCTACAGGGATTAATAACTAAATGTTTTCATTTTGGTTCATTCTGAGCAGACACCTTTTTTCATTCCAGTTTGAGTGTTCTGCAGCCTCCTTTCCAATTGGTAAATAGTTAGAATGAAATAAAATAACGGTTAATAAAGTTTGTTTCAAAATGAATGTACTCTGTGCTAAGTGGGTTGGTGATATACCAGTTGCAGTGTTACCAGATCTGGCAAAAGAAAACATTTCAAAATAAGGGACTTGTCTTATTCAAGATAAGCAAAAATAAGCAATTTTTTCCCCATGTGGGGGAATTATAGGCATAGAAGTTGTACAGTATGAACGGAGAATCATGATTCTGAATGCAATGCACACATTCTTGCAGAGGGTCATAAAACCCCCACACATCCTCGTGCCTTCTAAAACCCCCTTCTGAGATGGGAAAGGAATGTGAGACTTTGAATGGCACAATGTGTTCCTAACATTTAAAACCCAGAAGGGCTTAATTTTAAGGAAATATGTTTTATCCCCGTATGCTTGTGTATTTTTGTTGTTAGATCAAACTAGTTAAAATTGTAGGTTGTGTTAGTTAAACTCTGATGGCTTAAATAAAGAGCCTAAGTATCTATATTCACCTTTTAAGTGCACCAAATACACGCTTCTTGGTATCAAATTAAACTTGTCCTAGCTGAATATAAATATAAGGTTACATTAAAATTGTATTCTGCTATGTGTTACCATCTTTTGAGTGATTCAACCCAAAATCCTGACCTGGTCGTAAATCATACAAATGACTAGCCGTGACAAGACAAAGGGAACCATCTCGCGCCCAAAACGGAGGAGTCCCATTGGGCCATTCCTCCCAAAGGAGGCGTGACCTCCCTACCTTAAAAGTCAGCATCTGGCATTGAATCGTCTCTCTTACTCTCTTGTCCTGTGTCCTCTGATCTCTCTCCAAGCTCTCTTGCTTTTTCTTTGTGTTACTTTCGTCAGACATGTCTTTTATTTTATTTGGCGTTTATCTCAGTCTTTTATTTGTCTTCGGACAAAGCTCAACACTTTACGTTTCTAGAGCAGTCCGATACCCTCCGGGTGAAAGGACTCTCTCTCAGCAACAACAACCGTTCCTCCTAAGATGCTTTGAACTCCCCGCGAGCGACCCATGCTCGGGGAAACACCAAGAGAAATCCTCCATCTCACGGACGCCACGAGGACATGATAAACACGCAGTCTTGTTCAGCGACACAAAGATCCATTGTGCAAGTATTATTTCATCTAAATTCCAATGCGTTAAAGTGTGTAACTCCTTGATGGCTCTGAAGGTTTAACGAATTGTAACAAGTTTGCTATACCATAATCTCTTTATTTTCCTCACTGTTTTTACTTTGTTTGTTTCATGTTATATGTTAAATGTTTGTTTGTTAAGTGTAGTGATATATCCTAGTTCCTTGTTTTAAACCCAATTATACGCTTGATTGTCTGTGTGTGTTGGTCATAAAACAAAGCCTCTTCAATGTGCGATCTAAAGCTACGAGCTGATATTATCAAAGTAAGTTAACGTGCTTTGATGAGTAGGCTTATAACTAAGAATAAACCTTCTGGAGAATTGAACTCAAGAGTATTTACCAAAGCGGTTCGCTGGACGAACTGGTTAGTTGCGATACGGGTCAATTCCCTTAAGGTGTTCTGAAAATTAATATAGCCTGTCTGCATATGATGTATATTCCTAATTGATTATAATTTGTTGTGTTTAATTATCTATATATATTTGAAGCAGACTCTTGGACTATATAAGCCCTTTTTGGGGCAATTTGGTATGTATTGTTATCTAGTTCAAACCGTATGATTAATCATTGATTACGATCATTAAAATTAATTGTACATCCCCCAAACCTGAACCTAGATACCCTACAAAGTCATAACAAGCTTAGTATACAGTGGCATATAAAAAATAATGTCTTTTCAATACATGCATTTGTAGTTATTATTATTAAATAATAATTGTAATAAAGAATCCTTGTAAGCAAGCCAAAGACGACTGTGTCAAGGAATAAAAAAACTCCATAAGAAAAAATAGAAAAATAACCTTGGGAGAAACCAGGCTCACTGTGGGGGCCATTCCCCTCTGGCTAAACAGCATGAATATAATTGTCACGATCCCCTGTTGTCTGCCCCGTGTTTCACTTGTCAATTGTCATGCACTACATTTCCCATAGTTCCCTGCCCTCATCACTGCCCATGCACTTCATTGTTCTCACCTGTATGTTGTTTAGTCATTATTGTGTCTGTGTATTTAAACTCTGTTTGTTCCTCTATCCCTTGTCGTTCGTTGATGTTTGTGGATGCTTGTTTGTTGATATTGTCCGTGCTGTCCGTAAATGTTAATCCTGCCTGTGTACCCATTGGATGTCTTTTGTGTTTTTGTTTTATTTTCCCATCGTGAATATTTCCTTTGTTCCTGTTTTTCTGTTTTCACTTTGTTTAATAAAACCACCGCATTTAGATCCTCACCCCTTGTCTGCCTTCACCTACATTCTTAACAATAATGCCAATGTTGTTATTTGTGTGCAGTGCAAGTCATGGTTTAAAATATGTAAACTAAGTGTTAAGTGCCAGTGTTTAAACAAAGATTTTGTATGAACTGTAATATTACTGACTAATGTCTTTGAAGTCCATCCTGGATTAACTGCAGGAGTGCATATAGTTGCATTGTCCTTTGTTAGTTGGCTGATCAAGGCTTTTGTTGGTAATTAATTGATGGTCCATTTCAAGAGTGTAGTCCATCATTAGACCAAGGTGATGAAGGCAGATATCAGTGACGTGCATCACAATTCAACCGGCAGGTCATTTCGGTCAGGTCTATCCTAAGTCCAAGGTTCAGGCAGTGGCATATGAAGTATCCCATGTCTTGTGGATGGATTTGGCTTCAGTTCATCCTCGGAAGTCCATCGTAATAAGCCGCTAAAATATAATTTGACTCTCAATGGATGTACTTTACATCATTTGATACCAATCTGTCCTTTGAAAATCAAATAACCAATGTTTGTTGAACAGCATTCTTCCACTTAAGAAATATTTCTAAATTACAGCACATGCTCTCTATTGCTGATGCCTAAAATCTAATTTATGCATTCATGACCTCAAGACTAGATTATTGTAATGCATTACTGGGAGGATGTCCAGAGAAGATCAATAAAAAAAACTTAAATGGTTCAAAATGAGGCAGCCAGAGTGCTAACGAGAACCAAGAAATAGGATCATATTAGCCCCATTTTATCATCGTTACATTGGCTACCTGTTAAATTTCATATATATTTTTCAATTCTGTTAACTACGTACAAAGCTTTGAATGGTCTGAATAGCTACGCAATACTTAAGTGACCTTCTACCACGCTATATTCCATCATGTTCATTATGATCACAAAATTGTTAAAAACATTTTTACTAGAATATCAAAACCCACAAAAGGAGGTAGATCCTTTTCATATTTGGCTCCTAAACTATGGAATAGTCTCCCTAACACTGTTCGAGATGCAGACACACTCCCTCAGTTTAAGTCTAGACTAAAGATTCATACTAAATCATCTATTTAGTAGCATACACCTAATTTATCATCCAACCCACAATTAGGCTGCTTTAGTCTGCCGGAACCAGAAATATTGATCATGATATATAACTCTGCAATAAATTGAATGGCATCTATGCTTATATTATTTTATTTGTTTCCTTGTCTCAACCTCTGGACTCCTATCCTGAGGTCACCAGAACCGGCTAGATCCAGCACCCTTCCTGCTTTGTGTTGGACTCCACTGCTACGTGTCGCTGAATGATGATGACTAAATTCATTCGGTGCCAGCCATACATCACTTCAGTCTATTATGATGGACTTCAGAGGATGAACTGATGCCAACTCCAACCATAAGACATGTGATACTAGATATGCCATTGTCTAAACCTTGGATTTAGGATGGACCACACCGAACCTCACCGAAATTACCAGCCAGGTAATTTTCACATCCCTGATCTCTGCCTGCATCGCCTCGGTCTATTGATGGACTGTGATCTTGAAATGGAATGCATAGACTAACGATTGCCAACAATAGCCTTCATTAGCCAATTAACAAGGACAATTGCATCAATGTGAACTTCTGCAGTTAATCCAGGATTGACTTCAAAGACATTGGACATTAATCTTACAGTTCAAACAAAATCGATGTTTAAACACTGACCCTTAACACTTACTAAGTTTAATCATTTAAAACCATGACTTTAACTATACATAAGTAATATTTACATTATATTCATGATGTTAGTCAGAGGGGAACTGGCCCCCACAGTGAGTCTGGTTTCTCCCAAGGTTATTTTTCTCCATTAATCATTATCTTATGGAGCTTTGTGTTCCTTGCCACAGTCACCTTCAGCTTGCTCACTGAGGTTATTAATACAATTATTATTTATTGACTTATTTTTAAACACGATTCACATTCGTATTTTATCTAATTACACAATGATGACTCATCGACATTATAGACATTACAGTTTTATCGTCTGTTAATGCCTGATCTTCTGTAAAGCTGCTTTGAAATGATGTGTGTTGTGAAAGGCGCTATACAAATAAAATGTATTTGAATTGAATTGAAGTGATATCTGGCTGGCACCGGCTGCATTTAGTCATCATCACTCAGCGAAACATAGCGGTGGAGTTGTGACACCAAGCAGGAACGGAGGTAGATCTGGCTGGCTCTGGTAACCTCATGATATGAATCCCAAATTATGATGTTTCTGGTTCCGGCAGACCTAACTAAAGCAGCCTAATTGTGAGTTGATGTAATTTAGGTGTATGCCTGGCTAAATAGATGAGTCTTTAGTCTAGACTTAAACTGAGTGAGTGTGTCTGCGTCGCAAACATTGTTAGGTAGACTGTTCCATAGTTTAGGAGCCAAATAGGAAAATGATCTACCTCCTTTTGTGGATTTTGAATGTGATTTTAATATAGCATGGTAGTAGGTCACTTAAGTTCTGCAGAGCTGGACCATTCAAAGATTTGTACATAGTTAACAGAATTTTTAAATCAATATGAAATTTAACAGGTCACCTAACGATAAAAGGGTCCTAATATGATCATATTTCTTGGTTCTAGTCAGCACTTGGGTTGCTGCATTTTGAACCAATTTAAATGTATTTATTGAACTTGCAGGAGATCCTCCCAGTAATGCATTACAATAATCTAGTCTTGAGGTTAAACACATTAATTCGTTTTTTGAGGTGGAAGAATGCTGTTCTACAAACATTGGAAATTTTATTTTCAAAGGACAAATTGGTACAAGTCAATGAACAGTACATCCATCGAGAGTCAAAATATAGTCTTATTTTTTAGGTTTTTGGTCCAATTATTAGTACCTCTGTTTTGGTCAGAATTGAGTAGAAGGACATTTATGGCAAATGTATCCATTTGTATCAATTGTATTGATACACTCTGCTAATTTGGAGAATTGGGAAATTTTGTTGGGTTTCGAAGAAATATAAAGTTGGCTATCATCGGCATAACAGTGGAAACTTATTCCACGGTTCATGATAATATCTCCCAGGGGAAACATGTAAGGAGAAAAGAAAAGGGCCTAAAACTGATCCATGTGGCCCTCCATACTTAACTTTTGATTGATTTGACAATTCCTTGTTTACACAGACAATGTGGTAATGGTCATAGGACATAAAAAAGTGCTAATGCAAGTCCACAAATTCCAACACAATTCTCAAGCCTATTCAAGAGAATGTTGTGATCTATGGTGTCAAAAGCAGCACTAAGATCTAAAAGCATTAGAAGATAAATGCAGTTGCGATCAAATGATAAGAGCAAGTCATTTGTTACTCTGATAAGTGCAGTCTCTGTACTGTGGTGGGGCCTAAATCCTGACTGAAATTGTTCATATATTACATTTTTCTTACATAGTTGGGCGGACACTAGCTTTTCTAGTATTTTCAACATAAATGGGAGATTTGAAATTGGTATATAATCAGCCAATTCTCCTGGATCAAGCTATGGCTTCTTAATAAGTGGTTTGATGACTGCGATTTTACAGTTTCTTGCGACATGTCCTAAGGATAGTGAGGCGTTGATAATATTAAGAAGAGGTTCTGAGATTATAGGGAATACCTCTTTTAAGAGCTTAGTTGATATTGGATCTAACATTCATGTTGTGGCTTTGTATGTTTTGAAGTTTGAAGTTTTGACAGTGAAGGATTGAAGTTGCTTGTGTGGGAAAATTATGAGACACTGTTTTCTGAGGTACTGTGACAGACGATTGCATAATTCCAATTTTATTTCTGATGACAATTTTATCAGTAAAGAAATGCCTTAAGTCATTACTATTGTGCTGCAACGTAATATCTGGCTCAGCTGAGGCTTTATTCCTAACCAATTTAGCCACAGTACTGAATAAACACCTAGGATTGTTGTTGTTATTTTCTATGAGTTTACTTAAATATGCTCACCTGTAGCAACATACACTATCCTTCCTTGCACCGTGAAATACCTCTAATTTTGCTTCCACTTAAGCTCTTGGTTTAAAAATGTAACTTTAATAAAAAATTTAATTCTCATGGTAAAACATTACATAATGTGTTGTAGGGCTTTCAAAAAAGCACAGGGTGGATCAAATTTACAAATCACTCATTTTTGTTTTTATTAGCATTTCCCATACTGTCATCTTTTTTTGAATTGAGGTTGTAATTGCATCATGATCATTGGTGATAATTGGATGTAAACCAACAAAATAATAGCAATATTCAGAAGAAAAAAAAAATCTGTGACATCCTGGTGGGACTGTTTAATTTTATACAATGGTTAGTTCTGGTCCTTGAATCTCATTGGACAAGAGGTGTTCCAACTGTACTAATAAAGCAGTTAACTGCACTGGGTATTTTTACTGTTTACATCACTTAGCTTGTGTTTGTGCCATTCCAAACCAGACTAATGAAAACAGTGCAGAGCGGTCGGATTTTTGATTAATCCCAGTAACATTATGCAGCACAGATGAATAAATGGGTGACATTTAGTAATGCTGAATTTATTAACTAACATTTTTTCCAGAGTATATACAAAAGTCAATTTAATTTAATATGGTCAATCTTATTTTATATAGTGATTGAATTAATTTAGTTTGATATGTTGTTATGTTGTAAAAATGTGATATCAAAAGAATGTGGTAGGCGTAAATGGCCAATTGTGTTAAAGCATCCAAAAATTAAGGTCAATCAGCCAGAATTTGAGAGAAACAGAGTGAATACTTAATGCTTATTTAAGAGTGGGACACCGCGGAGACCACACCCCACCCAAAGAAGGGGGGAGGTATTAAGTGGAAATACGTCACATGTTCTTGCCGAGTCTAGTCGAAAGAATGTCATGTGGCCAGTTGTCTGCATTTCACGTTATTTATTTATCTTTATTAGAGAACTGCTTAGCATGAAATAAACCTCAATTATCTAGCAATACAAAATATTATGGTAAATGAAAGATTAGAATTGTTTTTGATTATCAAATTTAACATGTCCATGAATACTGTATTTGAAGAACTCGGTTTTGTTTCCAAGCAAACCAACATCATGGTTTACTCAAAATCCACATCAATCGCTGTGCCAAGCTACTAAATGAATGAAGACGTATGCCATTTGATAGAGGTGAATATATATGGGCCCCACTTACTATAGCTGTGATAACAAAGAAAATAAAATTACACGTTGCTTTCCAGTTGCATATGTAAACACAGCTGAAAACTGTCCATTACTAACATACGTTGACTACACATGTAATTTGAAAAAGTTAAAGGGAAACCTGTATGTGTTTTACAAAGATGCAACATCGCATCACTTCTCATGTTTTTCTCTGTCATCAACTCTTTCCACCTTTGGCCTAGCTTCAGACCTTTTTAGATTATTTGGCAGTACAGCTACCGAATCTCCTGTTGTCTCTGTATCTGAAGCACAATCCATTGTATTCTCTTTGCTCTTCGCATCACCAGACAATACTACGCTAAGCATAGCCGAGCATATCTACATAGGCGGCAGCCAATGAGCACAAGGATTTTCTACTTTGATGTTTTGTAAGACAGAGCGGACCATGTCATTTCAACATGGCGAAACACATTGAAGGGGTGACCCTCAAATACTAGTGATCCCCAAATATTAGTATTTTAGTAATATAAGAATGACAAATATGATTTAATTTAAGCAGTTAGGATACAGTAAATTTTTGTTAATAAATTATTTACAATAATTATCTTAAGATCCTTGCCATTTTTGGGGATTTCCGCCTGGATTTGGCCTACCCAAATTAAAAAGCTTCCCATTCCCACATACTTTGGCCTAAATACACAGTTTTGGTGTCATTTTACAGGAAACCCTTTGAAGTTGCATAAAACACTGCTAAAAATTAAAAAAAATTAAATATATGTTGTCTGAACAGTAATAACCCTCCTAAAAAAGAGAGCTTTTTGATTTGTTTTATATAAATTCATTTTTGAAAGTGTTTAACTCAAGCCCTGTAAACCCTAGCAGCAAGCAGACAGTTTTGGCTGTTTCCACTAGATGTCAGCAAATACCTGAAAAAGGAATTTTGTCTGTATCATGTTTTATTTAATATCTATTTCAATTTATTTGAAGGGAGGAATATTACCTTTTTTTGGTGTACTTTCCGCCTACCCAAATCTAAAGTCTCCCCATACCCATATACAGTGATATAAATGCAAAATCCCAGTGTAATTTTACAGAAAACCCTTTGTCATTACATAAAACACTGTTGAAAGTGGTAAATATGTGCTCTGGTGTCTGGTGAGACGCGTCTGTGTGTTTTGCGCACATAACCTACCTAGTGATCACTTCACAGTCTGGATGCAATATCACAGCCCCTGATTGGTCTATTTGATCTTGAGAGATATTGCCGGAAAGCGGAGGGTCTAAGCTTTACGGCAATATATGCTTTATCCGGATCGGATGTTTACATATTTTCCTGGATTGTTGAATATCATATAACATTACTTTGTGGTGTTTCTGCACTCGAGGGATTACTTGGGCACACAACCACAGAAAACACTGAAAAACGGCTCATTTTGCAGAGAATAACCTAAGGTAAAGGATTATGTAGCATTTGTGGCTAACTGTGCTGTCTAGTGCGAGTAGCACGGCAAATATTCAATAATTTCACTTGTATGTTTACAAATGTTGATTGTATACTTCATGATTCATTCGAAGTGTATTAGATATGTGATTATACCTCAATAAAAAGACTTATTGGAACTTCTTACTGGCAATGAGAGCTTTCATTTGATACATGGTTTGTACATGTGCGTCATATTTGAGCGATATGAGAAATATGCGTATTCAAAAACGCACATAATTATGACACGACTTTTGATGGGTGGAACTATGTAATTTATTGTAAATAAGTTACTTAGTGTAAAACAAATGCCAAAGTGATGCATATCTCAAGAAAGTAGACATTCTAAGCTTTCAAATGGTACCAGATATGAGCTCATAACTCCTCCGCATACATTTAAAATTGGAAGTACATTATTACTGACGTAATTTTAAATCCCGGATCCGGGATCGTGGATTTTAAGATGTTAAAATGTATTTTCAGGCTATTTGTCTGGTCTCTTTAAAAATGTAAACGCCCCAAAACCAAAAGACTGCTAAGTGCCTGTCATTAATCCCGCTTCTGTAGTTCCTCCCGCTCTCCACCAGAGGGCTCTATCACCTGAGTATTGACTCTAACTCTCCGGACTCTATTTCCCATAATCCCCATACCTGGCACTGATTACCTCCTCACCTTTTACCATCTACTCAGCTATTTAAGACCGACTCTCACTCTCTGTCTTTGCAAAGTCTTGTTTTGCCCTGGCTGACATTTCTGAGCATTGTCTGTATTTACTGCCTAACCTGTTTTAAATTGTGGGATCCTGGACTGTTTACCTTGTTTTGACCCTTTGCTGCCTGCCTACTGTTACTGCTTGGTTTACCTGGATATTACCTGTGATTGCCTGCTGCCTGACCTCTCTCTGATTTACCTTTGATACTACTATTGCAGGTGATTGACCCCTGCCTGTCTGTATTACTATGTTTACTGTCAATTAAGCTGCACATGGATTCCAACTCCACTGACTCATCATTGCAGAAGACATCGCCACAATCCGATCAAGCAGCTTTTCTGCAACCAACCCCCACTGTACAACCCCTTTTAACAGCTTGATCGACTGACATTGTTAACAGAGGAGCTTGTTAAAACCCTGCAGTTTACACACACCAAACCCTTCAGCTCCTGACGCCGGAGATCATTTCTATTAATCAGGGTACTGTTCCCGCTGCGGAATACGATATCAACTTCCGTACTCTCACTGCTCAAACCATGTGGGTAGAGGATACTTTGAAGCTGATTTTTTGGAGTGGACTGAACTTAGAGCTTCAATCTGAGCTGGCTTGTCACGACGAGGGTAAGACTTTGGATCAGTTCATTGAGTTGACCATACAAATTGATAACCTCCTCCGAACACAAAGACCCTCCAACTCTTTTGTATCACATCCTACCGCTTCACATAACCTGAATGAAACTGAACCCATGCACATTGGACACACATTTCCTCTGAGGAGAGAGGTCATCCTGTTAAGCAGCACCTGTGTCTGTATTGTGGTCAAGGTGGACACCTACGTATTTTTTGCCCAACCCGACCATCTCAGCATCACCCCACTACGGTGAGTTCCTGTAGTTCATTACCCCACTCTACTTCATGTGTTGAATTACCTGTGATATTGACATTTTCAGGGAGGTCTGTCATTACTACATCCATGCTGGACTCTGAGGCAGTGGGCAACTTCATCAATGAGGAATTCATCAAAGCCCATAATATTCCACTTAAACTCTGTGATTCTCTTTTGGAAGTTGCGGTGTTAGACGGACGCACTCTTGGTGATGGTCATGTTCAACACACTACCAAAGAAATCGCTCTACAATTTGGAGCAATGCACACAGAAACCATTCACCTATATATCATCCCATCGCCTCATTACTCAGTAATCTTAGGACTACCTTGGCTACAAAAAAATAATCCTCAGATCTCTTGGAGCAATCAGCAAGTTACCAGTGGTCTAGCACCTTCCACTTGCCTAAAGCCCATCTCTCCCAGGACTATTAGAGCTGCTGCTGTTTGAGTTGAACCTACTACAGTTCCCAATCTACCTCCTGAGTATTTTGTCTTAGTTGAATCCTTCAGCAAAACCAAAGCCTCACAAATTCCTCATCACCGCTCCAGTGACTGTGCCATAGAATTACTACCTGGTTCCTCACCTCCACGAGGTAGAATTTTCCTATTGTCCTAACCTGAGTCTGAGGCTATTAAGTCATACATTGAGGAGGAACTTTCCAAGGGATTTATCAGACCCTCAACCTCACCAGCATCAGCCGGATTCTTCTTTGTGTTCAAGAAGGAGAGAGGGCTTCACCCATGTATTGATTACCGTGGTCTAAATTAAATCCCTGTAAAGTTTCACTACTCCCTGATTCTAGTTCCAGCTGCCCTTGAACAAGTATTTCACGAAACTCAATCTTCGCAGTGCCTACAATCTCATCCGCATTCGGGAAGGGGACGAGTGGAAGACAGCTTTTTCAACCAGCACAGGGCACTATGAATAACCAGTCATGCCTTTTGGATTTGTCAATAGACCAGTGTTTCAGGCCTTCATCAATGATGTCTTCTGAGAATTGCTGAATCAAGGGTTAATCGTTTATATGGACGATATCCTAACACTTACTAAGCGCATGTCAAGCATGTCCAAGCTGTTCTGTAACGTCTCATTACCCATCAACTGTACGATAAGGCTAAGAAATGTGAGTTCCTAGGCTATGTCATCAGCCCAGAGGGCGTGGCGATGGTTGATGACAAGGTAAGAGTAGTTTTGAAATGGCCACAACCTACTACGATAAAGGAATTGCAACGTTTCCTGGGGTTTGACAATTTTTACAGGCACTTCATAAGAGGTTTCAGTACTGTGACGTCAGTGCTTTAGAAGAAGAGCTCTCGGCTCTCGTGGACTCCAGCTGCTCTCAAATCGTTCCAGGATCTCAAAGTACGTTTGAGATCCTGGATCCCGGTCCCTATCCACGCCTTGCAGATAGCAAAGAATAGGGTGGGCGCTGTATGTTCACATGATGTGAGTGTGTTCAGTTTACTTATGCACTGATCCTGTTAGTGCCAGTCCGGGGTTTGAGATATTACCCATGAATTTTCTCCATTGTCATTTCAACATTAACAGACTGAGCAATTATATGTGAGAAGACATATTTCAGTAAGTTTTACCCAGTGTTGCCAACTCTCACAAGACAAATAAGCTACCGCAGCTTCAAAAACAAGCCCAATGTTATGATATTTGTTACGCAGTGATGGAAATATACTGCTTTTTTTTATTTAAATAAAAGTAGTGCTACCAAAGAAATAATTCACTTGAGTACAAGTAGAAGTACTCAGAAATATTATGACTCAAGTAAGTGTAAATAAGTAGTTTGTCGAAAAACTACTCAATTACATTACAAGTTACTTTATACAATTATATATAGTATATATGCTTCAATTTTAGAACACAAACATTTTTGTTCTTGAAAGAAATTGATGCTTCCTTTCACAGGATGCATTAATTTGATCAAAAATACTGCCAAAATCATTAATTGCAAATTATTATTATGGTTTGAAATAACTGTTTTAAGTGGTATATATTTCAATTAGTGTTGACACGGTACCAACATTTCAGTAGTCGGTTCCGCTACCAGTGAAATTTCACTGTTCTTGATACCCATTTTGATAACGCAGAAAAAATTTGGTAATATGATAATGTGCTATTGAACACACTCGTTTAGCCTAAAGTTAAATTTCAAATGTAAATAATAAATTATAAGATATGCATGTTTATATTTAAGCAGGGCCCTACTGAAATCTATTTTATCTTTCTCAAAATCCTTTGTTCTTTTTTAATATTATTCCATGTTTAAGTTTAATTTAATTTCATTGTCAAAATGATGTCTAATCAAGAATTTTTACTTAAACATTTAAAAACTAAGTAAAATTACTTATCAACATACCATTGCATTTTATTCAATACAAAAGCACTCTTGCTTGTGATATATTGCTTAAATTTTGGTTGGTTCACGTTCTCACTGCGAGAGCATGAACATGGCAACGTTGCGGTCGCGGCTTTCTTTCAACTGAAGGAACGCCACTCCAGCCACCACCCGCATCGCTCCTTCTTCCCACGGGATTGAGGATGACGCGGCTGGCGATGGAGGCGATCTGGGGATGGCAGCGGGCTCGGTTTTGCCGGGTATGCCCCCACGAACCACCCGCACCCCGGCATGCTCGTTAACTTCCGTCCGGGCTCGAGGCAACAGCGGCTCGCCTCACAGCCAGCCTGCCTATCCTCTTGAGCCCCCCGAGCTGGATGAGCTCGTCGCTGCATCGGAGAGCGGTCCGGCATCTGATGCGGGTGACTCATCTTGGCTGCCGCCTTCGGGCCAGCACGCCCAGGCTGAGGCCGACGGCCAGATGTCCGACATGCTTGCCCAGGCCACCGCCAGCGTGGGGCTGGACTGGAACCCTCTGTCCTGCCCACAGCTATCGTGGCTGGATGATTGGTTCCTGGGGTATAGGCGCCGCTCACAGCCACGCCCCCCACCCGGTCCCTTTCTTCCCGGAGGTGCATGATGAGCTGAGGACTGCATGGAGAGCACCCCTCTCCACTCGTCACAAAGCCCCTCACTCATCATCTCTCACTACCCTAGACAGCGAAGCGGCCCACGGGTACACGGCGATTCCCCAGGTGGATAGGGTGGTTACGATCCACCTATGCCCCGAGAACGCCGCCACCTGGCAGGGTCGCCCTGTGCTCTCCTCCAAGGCCTGTAGGACACATCATCATTGGCTGCCAAAGCCTACAGCGTCACCGGATAGCCCGCTTCCTGCATGCCATGGCCCTCCTGCAAGTCCACCAGGCCAAGGCACTCAAAGATCTGCACGAGGGTAGTCCTGGTCCCGACGTGCTGCAGGAACTGCGCTCAGCAACCGACCTCGCCCTCAGGGCCACAAAGGCCACAGCGCAGTCACTCAGGCAGGCTATGGCCACACAGTCACTCAGGCAGGCGATGGCCACACTTGTGGTTCAGGAACGTCATCTGTGGCTGAACTTGGTCGAGATGCGCGAGACAGACAAGACACGCTTTGCCCAACAGTGTTGGACTTCGCCCAGCAGTTCTCCACGGTTAAAAACCAGACGGAGGCCATTTCACATATCTTGCCCTGCCGCAAACCTGCCATCACGGGCCAAGCCCCGTCTTCTCGCTGAGGGCGTCCTCCGTCCGCCCAGCTCTCAGCCCCTGCGTCGAGCATCCCGCAGGAAGCGCACGCCCCCTGTCTCACGGACCGCCTCGAGGACCCGGAAGGCTCCCAGGCGCTCCTGAGACGATTGACCCAGAGACCAAGATGCTTGCTCTGGAGCTGGTAAGCAGACCACTCCTTCCCCTGGTGGAGGGCCGGGAGCAGAATCCTTATTTGAATTAATTTAATTTGCCCACATTCTCAATAAAAGAGCTATTTCGTTTGTCTCTGGGTCACCTGGCCCACAAATGCCGTTCTCACGGCACTCTGCCGCCACACCTCAACAGTCCCGGCATGCTGGATGCGGACCCCCCGCCTTCAGCCCCATGACTGTTCACCGGCCAGCTGGTTCTGACGAGTCTAGAGGACGCCTCCACTGGACCTCCTGAACCCACTGAACTTTTCTTCATCTCGGTTGGAGGGACAGGCTCTTTCGAGTCTTTCAGTAAGAGAGTAGCGATTTCCTTGCTCAGGGATTTGGCATGCTTGCAGTGTACTGCGGTAAAGCGGATGCCCGTGAAGGCGGGCGTGGGCCTGGCAAATTGAATTGCGTAACCGAGTAGAATGATCCGGGCCAGCCAGTGTGACGGGTTGGGAAGTGAAAGCCACGCATCCAAACTCCGCACACCCAGCAGGGGGCGAGTTAGCAACTGAGGAGGAGGTCCTGTAGTGGCGTCCTCTGGACTCATCAGAACCGGCTGGCCGGGGAACAGGCGTGGGGCTGAGGGCGGAGAGACTGTTGAGATGTGGTGGCAGAGTGCCGTGAGAACGGCATTTGTGGGCCAGGTGACCCAAAAAGAGGAAATTGCTCTATTATTGAAAAATTTGCAAAAAATACCTTTCACCGGGGGACCGAGTGGTCTGTTTACCAACTCCGGAGCAAAGGTCTCGATCTCTGGGTCGTCCGTCTCAGGAGTGCTTGGGAGCCTTCCGGGTCCTCGAAGGGGTCCGTGAGATTGGGGGGGGGGCGTGCGCTTCCTGCGGGGTGCTCGACGCTGGGGCTAAGAGCTGGGCCCACTCTTGGTTGAGGCGGAGCAGCATGTTTTTTTTTTTTTTTTAAACGGCCGCAGGAGGACGCCCTCGGTGAGCAGACGGGGCATGGCCCCTGGCGGCAGGTTTGCGGCAGGGCAGGATGTGTGAAATGGCCTCCGTCTGCTTCTTCACCGGTGCCGCCGAATGGACAGAGCTGGGAGACAGGGGCGTTCGAGAAAGCATACTTTGTCTACCTCCCGTATTTCGACCAGTCCATAGATTACATTTCTGGACCACAAGGGTGGCCATCGCCCATTCGAGTGCCGGTACTTCTGGCCTTTGTGGCCCGGGGGGCGTGATTGGTCATTGAGCGCAGTTCCTGCAGCACATCAAGAACAGGAATACCCAAGTGCAAGTTTTGAAGTGCCTTGGCCTGGTGCTGGTTTCATGCCACGGCATGCAGGGCGGAAGCGGTCTGAAGGTTGTGAGTGGTGCACATGCCCACGGAACCAATCAAGTAGCCGTGAGGGAGGGACGGGGTATTCCGGTCCAGCCTCGTGCTCGCGGTACCCGGGAAAGCATAGCGGACCTCTGTGCGTCAGGCTCAGACTGGGCGAGCAGACCCG
This sequence comes from Xyrauchen texanus, assembly GCF_025860055.1. Classification (NCBI taxonomy): domain Eukaryota; kingdom Metazoa; phylum Chordata; class Actinopteri; order Cypriniformes; family Catostomidae; genus Xyrauchen; species Xyrauchen texanus. The sequence continues at coordinate 52,764,701 of NC_068279.1, read as the reverse complement.
AAGATGGTGTCCCAGACGAGTCATCAGCATAAGACGCCGCTGTAACGCTCTTTCTGGGAGCTCAAGGGACCGTCCGGCTGGCCGTGAAGCGGGCCACACTCATCCCGAGCTCGGATGGAAGCAAGCAAGCGTGCCTGGGAGGCAGGTAGTTCGAGGGGATTTAACTGGCGAACGGAGCCCTTCATTATCCCCAAATCGCCTCCATCGCCCACGGCGCCTGCCTCAATCCCGTTGGAAGGTGGCGAGGCGGGCAGCTGAAGTGGCTTTCTCTCATGACAAAAGAAAGCCACGACCGCAATGCTGCCATGCTATGTTCTCGCACTGAGAACATAAACCATTCATAAAAAGCTGCCTGCGTGTAATCACAGCCCAGGCACGCAAGACAGCTTTTATGACCATCAGAGGTGGGGAGAAATCAACCACATCCAGAAGCGACTCAGAGGCGGAAAGACGTCTTTAAAACGACACGTCCTGAAAAGGACGTTCAACGTCAGCTGTGTATTTGCTCTTTTAGAGAAACTAACTCTTTTAGAGAAAATAACTCTTTTGCTCTAACTCTATTGCCATGCAGAGAAGGAGAAAGCCACTGAAATAGATCGAACAGCAGGCAAGCGTCAGAGGAACAGGAACGGGTGTGTAACTCGCAGCTGACTGCATACACGACCATCGGCTCCGAAGAAACTTTATGAATGAGTTCAACGTATTTCCCATTGGCCTTTTTTCATAGATCAGAGGCATATTCGGCGCTCAAGAGAGACAGACGGGGAACATACAATAGTGCAACGTAATAGTGCAGTGCAACAGTAAACTGTCTGGTATAGTTCAGTAGTATGTAGCTGTATGTGTGTATTAGTATGCTGTGTTAGCTGATAAGTAGATTTAGTTCAGTCTCAAAGTTTGTAGTAAAACATAACGGTGTAATTTTAATTATGCTACCTCATCTGTCAGCATGATGCCGGTGGATCACGTCTCTTTGTACGTTACATAATTGTTTTGTCCTATGCTTGCTCACTCACGTCCTTATGGAGTGTGTGCACTAGCGCAAGTAGGAACAAAAGGTAGCTGGCTGCAGTTCACTTAACGGCCACAAGTGTCATTAATAACAATGGATTCTGAATCTTACATACTGCACCTTCAAGTAAATATACAGATACCACACAAATGTATTACTTAAAAAAGTAATCCTTTAAAATACTACAAGAGTAAAAATTACCTGGTTTTAAAAGTACTTAAGTATCAAAAAGTTAAAACTTCAAATCCATTCATCTTATAAATGCAACCTATTCATGTTGATATTTTTAAACCTGCATACAGTAATTGAGTCTTTTACATGTTATATTGGATAAAATAAGTGACAGTTCAGTACAATCAGTAAAGCTGAGTCACAGGTGGATAAGGATAGGGCATTTTTTTCTTTCAGAAAATAGGCTATAGTTCATGGAAATTAACATGCACAGCATGTAATTAAAACAAACAATAATATAAATAATTGTTTAATGTGTAAGTTCTGCACATTCTTATTCTGTCCCTGAGCAATTCTGAGTTAAAGCTACCCATTTAAAACATAGTCAGCTACACTACAACTATAAACAATAGGGCCTATTTACACTGAAATAAAAACTAAATTTAACTAAATATTTATAAAAAAAAATGCAAAAAAATAAATGATACGCCATAAATAATGTGTTGGGTATTCAGCATGTAACTTTGAATACTAGTATATATACACTACTATTTTGGCAAACGAATGAATCGTCCTTAATACAGTTCATGTACATGAAACCTCCAAACAAATAGATTCACTAAAATGGATCGGACTTTCTAAAGATTCATCAAGAGTGGTTTAGGAGAGCATGTTTTATCAGTATTTTCTTCTTGAATAGCAAATGAGCACACAAGTGTGCCTATGGGTGAACATGTCAGGAACATTTTCAAATTCCGGGATATTTAATGAATGGAATTTATTTCACAGATTGCAACTTGACATGAGCACTCTTTGCCGCACAGACACACACACACACACACACACACACACACACACACACACACACACAAAGCAGTCAACTGTAAGTCAAACAGTGTGCGGGTATCAGTTTAAGTAAATACTTGGTGCTATGTTCCTGTAGAAAGAACCAAAAGCATGTGACACAGTTTCCCATTCATAATCATTCAATAATCATGAATGAAGCAAAATCTTTTGGCAAAAAACACCTACTGTCATTATTCCACAATATCGTAGAAGAGTCCTCCATGGTTCCATGTAATTAGTGATATTCAGGGTTGAATACATTTAGACCATCAGGTTTGTACACAACCAGGGAAAATCACAAATTATCTTATTTAAAGGGATAGTTTACCCCTAAAAATTATGAACATTTACTCACCCTCATGCCATCCCAGATGTTTATGACTTTCTTTCTACAGCAGAACCCAAACTAAGATTTTTTTAAAAGAATCTCAGCTCAGTAGGTTTATACAATGCAAGTGAATGGTGATCAGACATTTGTAGCTCCAGAAATCACATAAAGGAAACATAAAAGTAATCGCTATGAGTCCAGTGTTTAAATCCATATCTTCAGAAGCAATATAATAGGTGTGGGTGGGGATTTAGAGTAAAAAAGGACTTAAATTTGTATTTGTTTCTCACCCACACCTATTATATTGCTTCTAAAGACATGGATTTAACCATGGAGTCATAAGGATTACTTTTATGTTTCCTTTATGTGTATTGGAGCTACAAAGGTCTGATAGCCATTCACTTGCATTGTTCTACAGAGCTAAAATATTCTTCTAAAAATCGTTGTTGTGTTTGGCAAAAGAAAGGAATAATTAACATCTGGGATGGTATGAGGGTGAGTAAATGATGAGAGAATTTTCATTTTTGGTGAACTGTATCTTTAAGTACCTTCGCTATAGCAAAACTGGTCTGATGCAAACTCCATGCACTTAAGCTGCTGTCAGTCACATATTGCGTTCTGTTTATAAACTGAACTGTCTCTGCTCTTTTTTTCATAAATAATGAAACAAATGAGCGGTGCCTGACATGACGCTTGCCATTTAGGCCAAAGAGTTCAATCTTTGTTTCATCAGACCAGAGAATTTTGTTTCTCATGGACTGAGAGTCATTCAGGTGCCTTTTGACAAACTCCAGGCGGGCTGTCATGTGCCTTTTACTGAGGAGTGGCTTCCAACTGGACACTCTACCATACAGGCCTGATTGGTGGAGTGCTGCAGAGATGGTTGTTCTTCTGGAAGGTTCTCCTCTCTCCACAGAGAAATGCTGGAGCTCTGTCAGAGTGACCATCGGGTACTTGGACACCTGCCTGACCTCCCCTGATCGCTCAGTTTGGCCAGGCAACCAGCTCTAGGCAGAGTCCTGGTGGTTCCAAACTTCCATTTACGGATGATGGAGGCCACTGTGCTCATTGGGACCTTCAATGCTGCAGAAATTTCTCTAAACCCTTCCCCAGATCTGTGCCTCGATACAATCCTGTCTCGGAGGTCTACAGACAATTCCTTGGACTTTATGGCTTGGTTTGTGCTCTGACATGCACTGTTAACTGTGGGACCTTATATAGACAGGTGTGTGCCTTTCCAAATCATGTCCAATCAACTGAATTTACCACAGGTGGACTCCAATCAAGTTGTAGAAACATCTAAAGGATGATCAGTGGAAACAGGATGCACCTGAGCTCAATTTTGAGTGTCATGGCAACGGCTTTAAGTACTTATGTACATGTGATTTTTTAGATTTTTTGATTTTTAATAAATTTGAAAGATTAAAAAACTACTTTCACATTATCATTATTGGGTATTGTTTGTAGAATTTTTAGGAAAATAACGAATTTAATACATTTTGGAATAAGGCTGTAACATAACAAAATGCGGAAAAAGTGAAGCGCTGTGAATACTTTCCGGATGCACTGTATGTTCTAAGTTCAGTCAGTGCATTATTTGTTGCGCAAGGTTATGAAAATCGATATTATATTAAATTCAGGGGCAGATGGTCCTATTATAGTTAGCTGACATTCTTTTTGTCTTTTTTACATGTTTTTTTTTTTTTTTTTTTTGCTAATTAAAAGACAATATGGAATATTTGTACCTTTTTAAGCTCATTTGTCCATATATATACACATACCCAATGAAAGACCTACATTAAGATCCAACATGCCATAACATGGCCTGTTACACTACAGTTTTAAATGATTGCTTTTCTTCTCTATCTAGACATTAACCAGCAAATACTGTTGGTAAAAACAGATCACAGTATATGTGGATCGGAGTTAGAACATAAATGCATGCGTAAGTAAGCTTGTAGAGTAAAAAGGACAAGCGTTTACCTGTTCATGTGGGCCGAAGGTCTGTCTTCTATGAAGCTGGAGCTGTTTGATGATGTTCTCACTCAAACACTGACACACTCTTGCCTTCTGCTCCACAGAATATGCTTCCAGACTCAGGAGACAATCACATTTCTGTTGAGACACACACACACATAGAGATTAATATTTCAGTATGCTAATGCTTATGGTGTGTGGTTAAGTGAGAAAAATTATTTGACTTTTGTCATTTGTGGTTCAGGGAGCTAAATAGACATTGAGAGTAAAGCACTTATGGTGCGGTTAATTGCTTCTATGCACTTACAGTGGCGATTAGTGATTTGTCTATAAGTTACAGTTCATTGCTGATAAAGTAATCTTAAGGCATTAACTGTGCATTGTACTGATTAATCACTAGATCAGTGTTTGGGCAGGAAACATGGACACTTGTTAAGTGTTGGGGGTGGGTACTCAGACTACTTGTTTTCATGTCTAGTATTGGCTTAACATGGTGTCATTTTTAAGATCATAAGGCCTATTATGCATATATTTTACACTTATTCCCCATATAAAAATATACTGAAATAAATCAACAGATAAACATTGATGAAGTGGGCCCTGACAACCTTATTCTTTGTATACCACCTCCATTACTAAGAAATAAAATACAGCAATAGACTTCCAGCCTTAAAGCAAATTACAAGAACAAATCCCAGTTATAAGAACTGCTTAAAGACGTAATGATACAATATAAAATGTTGATTCTTTCTCTTTGACTTTCGTAGATAATTGGTTTAACGGAAACGTAATTAGCAAATAAACTGCTTAAAAAAAGGCAAAATGCTAAATTATGAATGAAATCAGGACTAGACCATTAGTGCGCCAGGTCATTTTTCCGGGGCTTCATCACCGAATGTTTTGAATGTAGCCCCCAATGTAATTTTAAATGTAGGCAACATAAAGTTTAGGTGCAGCTCAACAACAACAACAAAAATATTTCTGTATGAATATGCAATAATCTTCATGACGCAGTCTGTCTCGCAAGTCTTCAAAGAGCGTAGGCTACTCACAATAATATGGCTACATTTTTTGTAAGTTCATGTGACGTGACACCCTCCCCTTCCGGCTCCCGCTACTAGAGAGAGTCAACTTGTGTCACTTTGGAGGAAAAAATAAACGTCAAGAAAAAAACTACGCTGCCTTTTGGACTTTATTGAAAAGAAATGTAATGGTGAGGATTTACTGATGTTATCTACATGTTTAGCTTAATGTTTTTAAACTTGTGGGCTGGTCAAGGACATCCAAATGTAGAGTTACCATACGTCCTCTTTTTCCCAGAAATTTCCTCTTTTTCGGACCTTAAAAAGGCATCCGGCCGGGATTTCTGAATTTGCAAATTTTTTCAGGATTCGGCTTTAGTTGCATTATGATGTGCATCTGGTCTAAGACTTCATTGTGTGTGTGTGTGCGCATATTTGCATTGCTGTAACCCCTCTTTGTAAGTCCCGCATTCTTGCACACCAATTGGTTGATTTTTAGAGGCTTGCAACAACTATTGACCAAATTCCTGCCTGTCAATCTCTCCGTGAATGCCCAAATGAAAGAGCGAATTTACAGAACATTTGCACAAAAAATTCCCATGCTTTCGTCCAGGTCGAGATCCATGGGAAGCAGAATGTATGACATGTTAAAACAAAATTGCACTGTACATAACAGATTTGTATTTAGCACTGTACATAACAGAAAACAGATTTGTATTAGAACTGCACTATGTGTGTGTTTGTACGTATGTGTATAACTTTGTTTTATTGTTATTATTTTTTTATTATCTATGTCTTGCTGCTGATTTTGTATTGTTTTTTGTATTGTTGTTCACTGGAAGCTCATGTCACCGAGACAAATTCCTTGTATGTGTAAGCATACTTGGCAATAAAGCTGATTCTGATAAATCTGGCACTTATGTGTCAGTTGCTAATAAAGGTGCAAGTGATTTAAAAGCACACATTAGTTCTGCGAAGTATAAAGGGTCAGCAAAAGGTGAAAGTTCATCAGGTAAATTAACGGACTACTTTTTGTGACTAGGTAAAATTGTTATTACATTGCTTCATTTTCCATGGCCATTCAAAATAATATTAATAGTAAATGAAGGTACACTTATGGCATCAAATATTTTATTTTAGTACATGGACATTCAAAAGAATGTTGGAAATGTTTATATATATACAGTATATATATATATATATATATATATATATATATATATATATATATATATATATATATATATATATATATATATATGTTATGCTAATAGAGTGTCTTCATAGTAACACTGTTTTGACCCAATGCAGGCCATGACTCTGTTTGTGAACAGCTGTCAATTAAACCCTGGCTGGGGGTGAAGAGCATCATGTATATGGGGAAGAATTGGGGGTGCTGTTTCTCACAATTCAGTTCACTGTTGCTCGAAATAACAGAAAGTTTGGAGCAATTCTACTATGTCGTAATAGGGTGACATCTTTCCCTCTTACTAAACCCTGTACAAATCTGATACAATACTCATCCTTATCTGATCTTGAGTGATGAGTAACCCTGAGACAACTAAAGTTTGGAGTAACACTGTCGGACACAAATTAATCACACATAGAAAAAGGTCAGCTGTGTCAAGTAAAAAGTTTCTTGACAAGAGAGACATGATCAGTGGGGGGCAGTCTTGTTTCATTCTTTGAACAAACACAGATCATTAATGGTTTAGTTAGCCTACCATTTCTTAAACTAAGGGTCCGTCTAAAAATAGCCAGATTGTCACCGGAAAAAAACTGAGGTGAAAACAAACATCTGACCGAAATCCATAGCAAGTGTTATTGAGCCAAATCAGCAATGGAAAAACATTAAAATTATTTACTTTACATCATTGACAAGTACAAATGAATGAAAGTCTCAAAAATTCTGCCTGGACACATTATATACCAATAAAACAGTGCTGGTTCTCTTGTGCTTGGATTCCAGAACAAAATTTGAAATTACAGCAAAAATGTGAAACTGCTCTCTCGTTTACTGTTTTCTACAGTGATTGCCACAAAATTCACTATATAGGAAATATGGAGTGATAACTGATATATTATAGATCAGTGGGAGAGATCAATCAGATCAGACTGTGCTCAGATTCCAGAACCATAATTCAGCGTCAGTTTAACTCCTGGAGAGGCTCCAGGCATCATTAATCATTCATTAATGTTTAATGAAAATGTAAAAAGACACAAACAAATACACACAGGGCAGCTGTGTGTGGCTCTCTCTCTCTCTCCCTCTCTCTCTAACAATATAATTTTTTGGCTTGATAATTACATTTTTTAATTTTATGCTTTTTTCGTTTGGAAATTTATTTGATTTAATACTGGGAATTTTGCTGGCATTTTTTTCAGAAGTAAGCTAAACAATAACTTTATAGAATTGGGCTATGATAGTGTTCCAAAAAAGCACACTGAAGCTTTTCTCCTAGTATAGTGTATTTATTTTTTATTTATTTCCATGACTACATCTGTTATTTTGTATGGTGTGGAAAATAAACTTTTTTTCTCCCATTTTTCTCCCCAATTTGGAATGCCCAACTCCCAATGCGCTCTAACTCCTTGTGGTGGCGTAGTGACTCGCCTCAATCCGGGTGGCGGAGGACAAATCCCAGTTGCCTCCACATCTGAGACAGTCAATCCGGGCATCTTATCACATGGCCTGTTGAGCGTGCTACCATGGAGACATATTAAAAGAGTGGCCATTCATTTGTTCTCTATGCACTTATCAATGACAGGTGAAATTAGATATTTTTGTTGGCATTACTGGAAGTGTCATGACGCAGATGTGTTTGCTGCATCAGATCTGTGCAGGTATGCTGTTAAGACCAATCCATAGCAGTGCGAGTAATGCTTCACATACAATAAACTGGCTTTCAAGGATGTATACCTAGCTACAGATGCTAACGCTTGGGGTAAATTATTTCATGTGACCTAAAATTACATTAATGGCAAATTTCTCGACAAAAAGTGTTTCTAAACCAGTTTTTCACGACATTTGAATTATCGTGTTTGTGTTTCCATCAGCTTTCCACCACCATGGAATCCCATGGAATTTATGTTTCCATCAGCTATATCTGTAATGTGCTACATCTTTTATCGCAAAAAAAACCTTGGATGGAAACTATATTGTGAAATGTGTCTTCTCTGGTGATGTCTTCACTCACTCAAATATTCCAGTCTCTCTCTCCACTAAAGTTTCTGCCAGGTGGTTTCGGGGAAACCCATACATGACTGTCCAGAGAGAATGCACTGTTTAACGCACTGTTCACCCTGTCTACACTGGATGTGAGCGTCACGTGAAAAGTAATAGAAACCCATTATAATCAACGATACTGTCTGCACTGGAAGAGTTTGTTGCAGTGCGCCTGTCGCACTGACAATAAAAGGGTGTCCCGTTCCACTATACGCTTCACTCGCTGGCTCTACAACACAAATTAAATGGTTTAGAACGTTCTTGTCAACATGTCCATTGTAGACAGCCTCAAGATGTTGAGGCGTGTCGCAACAACAGATGCGCTCAGTGTAGACAGGGTAGATATGCATAAACAAAACACAGCGATTCTGTAGGCAGCAGTTAACTAAATATTACTGGATGATAATACATATCTGCTGGATAATTTCTTTGCTCAAAAGCAGCACACAAAATGGGTTAACCAATGGCATTCATGTTTCTTGTTCACAGGCGCGAGACACTGCAGTGTTGCTATGGTTATTACTTATCAGTCATCGCAATTGCAGGAGTAACTCCAAACACACATATAATGAAAGTTTAGGGGATTCACTCCACATTTCAAAGCAGTTGTCACTTCTGAAACTTTGTAGTGTGTATGTGGTCATGGATGAATGGATGGATTTTTGACAGTTGGAGTTTGAATTAAAGAGCATTCCATTGGCCAATAAAAACATTCAGTCAATGTAATTCTATGGGATTTTTCAAATATTTGATAATCCATTGTGCAAAAACCATTAGTCTGATCAGTTAGAACATATATAGCACACAATTCCAGAACAGTCTAAAGATCTGTGCCAAGTTTGGTGGATGTAGCTTGAAAGTTGTATGAGTTTGTGTTCAAATTTTGGGTCTCGGCTAAGGGATTTTGAAAAAAAAAGAAAAAAAGAAAATAAATAAAATAGAATTACAGTATTTTGCTTTGTCGAGCCAACACAATTCTAATTATCCATCCATCCATCCATCCATCTTCAACCGCTTATCCGAAGTCGGGTCGCGGGGGCAGCTGCTCCAGCAGAGGGCCCCAGACTTCCCTATCCCGAGCCACATTAACCAGCTCTGACTGGGGGACCCCGAGGCGTTCCCAGGCCAGTGTGGAGATGTAATCTCTCCACCTAATCCTGGGTCTTCCCCGAGGCCTCCTCCCAGCTGGACGTGCCTGAAACACCTCCCTAGGGAGGCAGCCAGGGGGCATCCTTACCAGATGCCCAAACCACCTCAACTGACTCCTTTCGATGCAAAGGAGCAGTGGCTCTACTCCGAGCTCCTCACGGATGACTGAGCTCCTCACCCTATCTCTAAGGGAGAAGCCCGCCACCCTTCTGAGGAAGCCCATTTCGGCCGCTTGTACTCGTGACCTAGCTCTTTCGGTCATGACCCAGCCTTCATGACCATAGGTGAGGGTAGGAACAAAAATTGACCGGTAGATCAAGAGCTTTGCCTTTCGGCTCAGCTCTCTTTTCGTGACAACGGTGCGATAGAGCGAGTGCAATACCGCCCCCGCTGCCCCGATTCTCCGGCGAACCTCCCGCTCCATTGTCCCCTCACTCGTGAACAAGACCCCGAGGTACTTGAACTCCTTCACTTGGGGCAATACCTCCTTCCCTACCTGGAGTACGCACTCCATCGGTTTCCTGCTGAGAACCATGGCCTCAGATTTAGAGGTGCTAATCCTCATCCCAGCTGCTTCACACTCGACTGCCAAGCGATCCAGTGAGAGCTGAAGGTCACGGACCGATGATGACATGAAGACGACAACATCTGCAAAAAAGAAGCGATGAGATCCCCAGCCCACCGAACCGCACATCTTCCCCACCCCAACTCAATATCACCCCAGCTCGATATCCTGTCCATGAATATCACAAACAGGATTGGTGACAAAGCACAGCCTTGGCGGAGACCAACCCCCACATGGAATGAACTCGACTTTGTGCCGAGGACCCGGACACAGCTCTCGCTTTGGACGTACAGGGATTGGATCGCCCCCCCCCCCCACCCCGTACTCCCGCAGCACCTCCCACAGTCTCTCCCGGGGGACCCGGTCATACGCCTTCTCCAGATCCACAAAACACATGTAGACCGGATGGGCATACTCCCATGCCCCCTCCAGGATCCTTGCGAGAGTAAAGATCTGGTCCGTCGTTCCACGGCCAGGACGAAAACCACATTGTTCCTCTTCAATCCGAGGTTCGGCCAAACCCTCCTCTCCAGCACCTTGGAGTAAACTTTACCAGGGAGGCTGAGAAGCGTGATACCCCTGTAGTTGGCACACACTCTCTGATCCCCCTTTTTGAAGAGGGGAACCACCACCCCGTTCTGCCACTCCTTAGGCACTGTCCCTGATTTCCATGCAATTTTGAAGAGGCGTGTCATCCATGACACCCCCTCCACATCCAAAGCTTTCAGCATTTCTGGTCGGATCTCATCAATCCCCGGGGCTTTGCCACTGCGGAGTTGTTTGACTACCTCAGTGACCTCCCCCAGGGAAATAGAATCTGATCCCCCGTCAGCCTCCGGCTCTGCCTCTAGCATAGAGGGTGTGTTGGGATTTAGGAGTTCTTCAGAGTGTTCCTTCCACCGCCCAATAACCTCCTCGGTTGAGGTCAACAGCGTCCCATTTTTGCTGTATACAGCTTGGATGGTTTCCTGTTTCCCTCTCCTTGTTGATGAGAGAGGTCAACAGAGAATGGCCAGAATGCTTCGAACTGACAAAGTCTACGGTAACTCAGTCCTTCTCCATGGCTTCTCCGAACTTTTCCCACACCCACTGCTTTGCCTCCCTCACAGCCGAGTCCGCAGCCCTTCGGGCCTGTCTGTACCTTGCAACTGCCTCCGGAGACCTCCGGGAAAACAAATCACCCGCACTACTCGCTTGGGCTTCCCAGGTCTGTCTAGAGTCTTTCCCCACCCCCTGACCCAACTCACCACCAGATGGTGATCGGTTGACAGCTCTGCCCCTCTCTTCACCCGAGTGTCCAAAACATATGGCCTACAATTCTAATTATATTTTATATAAATTATACATAATAATAATTTAACTGTAAGCTTCTTCTAAGTTATTTTGATGGAATCTTGCTCCATGTAGCACTGGCAGTCTTAAAGTGTTCACTGCGGTTCATCGAAAGTATTTATGAAAGAAATGAACTTTTGTCTCCTGTGGTTGACTATTTTATCAGAAAGTTAAAGCTGTTGGTCTCTGAGGTAGCCACTCTTTTAGAAACAAGGTCAGGAAAATTAATGATTATCATACAAGTGTATTTGAAGTCACCTCTGCTTAAGTTGAACAGGCCTTAATCTATTTTAAAAGCAATACTAACTAATATTAATCACTAATAATAATATTACATTTTGGGCCGGATTTCTATGACTACAGATGTAATCTCATAGTGTATGATGCTCCATGACTCAAGATATAAGATGCTCAAGTTCTTAAACTGAATACTTTAAAACTGTTCCCTGATCATGAGGATCACGAGGAGCTGCATGTAGTTCCTCCCAGAGGATGAATGTTCCCAACTCAAGTACAAAGAAATCAGTTTTAAGTCCAATCTTACTTAGAATGTTATTTTTTTCTCTATTGCTGCATGTTTCATTATTCTCCCATTGGATTATTTTAATCTAATGCAGTTGTAGACACTGATTTTGTTTTATATAATTATTTATTGATTGATTGCATGGCTGGATCTACAGGGGTGGGCTTTGCCCCCTCCAAAATTAAACAAATAAAACAAAGGATTGAATTTTATGGCCTTGGCACTAACTCTAGCATTAACCCTAAAGTAATGTGCTGAAACAGAAGACACATGCACCACCAGTTCTAATGATTAAATGATGAACACAATGATTCTAATGATGTTGACGAACATGAACAAATGAATTATAATTATAGGCCTGTCACGATTATGAAATCTGGCTGATGATTAATTTTCAAACTAATAATTGTGATTATAACAATTAATTGTCTGTTTTTGGGCTTTCACGATTATGGTGATTAATTGCATACAAATTGTTATACTTTTGTCATAGGTGTAAGTTTCATAAACTTTAAGAAGTAATTTATTCATATTTAAATTTTACATAATTTCCTTTAAGGCTTTAAAAACTTATGCATGACATTAAAATTAATATTTAAAATAACAATATAATCTAAAATGCTTAAAATCTCTCTCTCTCTCTCATTTGTTCAACGTTAGTCTAGCTATAGAATTGCTATTATATTATATTATATTATTTTATATCACATCATATATATTATTATTATATTCATATATATTATTATATATTTACATTATATTATGCAATAGTAAAATATTTCTGTCAAATATTATTCGCATTCACACGTTACTTTAAGGCTCTCCGATAAACCCATGAGCCCTTAAATCACTTGAAGAAAGACCTTTGAGATTCTGTTATTCTTCATTCTATCTTGTCCTTAGAAATAAAGTAAGTGGGTTTGACACAGAGCTCCTCTGTGTCATTAACACCGTGTGCATGAACCAACAATGGCAAAAAGCTTTTGCCGTTACGTGATCGTTAAATTAAAGAGAAACTGGAGCACTTTGCTTTCACTAAAATCCTCATTTATACACCGATTAGCCACAACATTAAAACCACCTGCCTGATATTGTGTAGGTTCCCTCGTGCCACCAAAACAGTGCCAATCCGCATCTCAGAATAGCATTCTGAGGTGCTATTCTTCTCACCACAATTGTACAGTGTGGTCATCTGAGTTACCGTAGACTTTGTCAGTTCGAAGCATTCTGGCCATTCTCTGTTGACCTCTCTCATCAACAAGGCATTTCCATCCACAGAACTGTCGCTCACTGGATGTTTTTTGCTTTTGTCACTATTCAGAGTAAATTCTAGAGACTGTTCAGCCAATCATATGGCAGCAGTGCAGTGCATAAAATCATGCAGATATGGGTCAGGAGCTTCAGTTTATGTTCACATCAACCATCAGAATGGGGGAAAATCTCAGTGATTTGGACCGTGGTATGATTGTTGGTGCCAGACGGTGTATTTTCGTGGCAATTTGGCGCACACCTCCATAGACACTGCATGCACCACAGTGCTTCAAGCCCGGTTCAGAAGCAGTTAATCTTCATGTGCTCTTCAGGAACTGCATTCATCCAGTACGTGATGTGGCTCAGTGAGACAGACTGAGTTCTGCTGAATGAGACACTCAAACATGCCATCCATTCCCTTATATGAACAGTAAAATGTGATCACAATTTAAAGTGCACAATAATCATTAGCTCAAATATCCTCGATCAGATGATTATAAGATAATCACGACAGGCCTATATAATTATAATTGCTTAATTATAATTGCTCGACCGAGAGTCCACATTTTATATCAATGTCGAGATCTAACTTTGACCCTTCCACTTCTCAAAAACATCTCAGACAAACTTTCGACAGTGGCGTCTGACCGCAGGTGCTTCTGAATTGAATCTTCTAATTCTCCTGCACACTGCTCTCTCAGACAGATTCTCAATCCCTGATATCAACACAGAGCAAAAGAAAGAGATATTGTGATATTTCACGGCACTGCATCCCCATTCTTTCTCGCATGAATCTGGGTTGGAAATCCTCTGTGGGCTGATGCTAAAATACCCGACTCCTCACTAACATACATGTGGGCTTCCCAGAGTTTGTGACCTCTGATGAGAGAAACCTATCAATCCCATTATGAGACTAATGCTTTTCAGCAGAGTACAGAGAACAGAAAAAGAGCACTGGTACATTTCCAATTTGTCAAATCCTTTGTGTGTGTGTGTAGGTCTCTAGTTAAGTTTAGCTTAAATATTACTTTGAAACAACTTGCCATTATTTGTTAAATATTTTGGTGTGACTTTACTTTTTAAGTAAAGGAAGTTTAATGATCTAATACATTTATTTATATTTTAAAAATGTTTTCCAGCTTAGTTGACTTAAAATAACTTTAAGTTTAATTTGCTTTAAAAGTGTGATGCAAAAATGCTACATATATATTTTTAAGTAAATCCAACTCGTCATTTTTTTTTCAGTGTTGTTTAAATTACGAAGCCTAAATGTTAACAGTGATGCTTTCCTTCGAACTCTAGCACCACTAAGTATATCGAACGTAAACCTGGAAATAAAAACACTGCTGGTTCCTGTCACAACAATCAGGGAACCTTCTTTTTTTCAGCCTAGCAATACTTGCAACAAGTTTTTTTTCTCAAAATCATTATTTTTTTCTCAAAATCATTATCTGTTCATAAACTCAGCAACCAAATCATCAGCCTTTAATCTGACCTACAGTCTACTTTTTCCTGAAAAACAGTTCCTCAGCACAATACACACACTCTGTGGATCTCCACAGTGCTCAGCCTGGTGTAATGGTCTAACGCATAAACAGGCACTGTGCTGTACAGTAGAGTGACCACACGCACACACAGCGCTCCAGACCATGTGGCGCTTCCACTCGCTGCCAGCATGCACGCATTTTCCAGGCCTTGAAAAGGCGCACTAATCACGCACTGAGCCAAGTAGTGTATGCTGTGTCCAAAATACTATACACTATGTATTTGTATCCACTATACACAAATGGAACAGTAAATAGTACAGTAAATATTGTATTAGTTTTCATATACAGTAAGTGATTGCACATAAATAAAATGGCACTTATTAAATATTGTAATAAGCTCATTTTTATATTAATGTAGAAGGTCAATGGCCCGTTTGTACATGACGCAGATTCGTCTATCTGCCAAACATAAGCTATACATGTTTCCATAGTCTATTTTCACCTGGTACACCGACTCGTCCACTCACAGCTTCCCACGTGGCTGTTTTCTTATTTATGCCTCTATAAATGCTCAAAGAGTTCAGCAACAGCAAGTATATCGTCACTGTCTGATAAAAAGCACCAAAACAAGAGCATGGAAAAACACTTTTTCTCATAATCTTACAAAATCAATCGAAAATAACAAAATTAGTCACCTTTAGCACCATAAATAGAATTCAATAATTACACATCTATTAGTGAACTGTTCGATGTTTTAATTGAACTTGGATTTTTGTTGGCAAACGTGGACATACATGATCATGGGTTCCAATGGCGCATAAGCTACAGACTTCAGTCTAATTGTTCATTTACCAACACAGTTGGTAGGTTATCGATTGCTAGAGAATACATTTTTGAATATAATCTGAGCTTTTACTTACTACTTTAGATCGAAATCAGTTTTATTACTTTTTAGTCTTGTTGTTGAGAGGACAGTTAGATTTCAAGATGCGTTTCCGGGTCCAACGCATAAATTGCCTTTCAGAATTAACTTTTAATCCCGATTTCATGAAGATGGAAATCTGGCAACTGTATATGGCTGGTATAGTCTACTTTTTAAAACCACCTGACATTGTGCAAGCATGAATGGCTTTAGTTGTCAGGGAAATCACAGAGCCGGGCTGCGTTCCATTTAAAAAATTTATAAACTGTTTAAGATAGCTACAAGTACTATGCTGTTAAATCTCAAAATAACTTTTCTAAACTGCTTAACTGACCTAACTTCACTTCCATCAAACATTAGAGTTGTGTGGGGGTGGGGTTTATGAAGTGCAATCTGGTGTTACATCACAATCGAGTTGCATTGTGGGATATGGAGCTGCCTGAAGCATAAATCAGATTAGGCTCGCTCCCTCGGTCAAAATCGAGGGGTTGAGGGTCTTTCAACAGAAACGTCTCTCGCTCACTTAACGAAGTGGAACGAAATTCAAACATGGCCGTGGGGATTCCCCAGAGGGGAACTGCTTAGGGGAGTTAGCGAGTGGATGTTAAAAGTGAAGTGGATCGCAGCCCCGGACAGCTGAGGTAAATTAGTTGATGCTCTTCAAAACATAAGGGTGGGATACACGTGATTTCGATGGACACTTCTCAAGGCCAGTGGAGATACTTATTACACAGATAGCCTGTTAAACTGATTAAAGCCTGATTTTCATGGGTCATTTCGATGCACAATTCAAACAATAGGAAGAGGACATTCAGCGCATTCCGTCAATGGTAAAAAGTAAAAATTGTCAAAAATGGATGTGTGTGTTTTTCATCGAACAGCAACAATATTCTTCTCCATGTTGTTTTTGATTACATAAAAGCTAAATATTATTTAATTGGTTGTGAATAAATTCAGCTATGATCAGTCAATAATAAGCGGCTGTGCGGAGAAATATTTTTATATTTAGCAGTCATGCATGACGAAGCAGCAGGATTATCGTTAACGAACATGGAAAGTGGTACCGCTTTGACTTCTGCCTCTGTTTAGCCACCTGCCGCCTCTCTCTCACTAAAAATAAATAGGGAACATGCGATGACCGCGTCCCATGTAAAACTGCCTTTACATTTGTAAGGTGCTTTGTTCACTGAAGTTTCGCTCTTTTGGTTGCATTTTCAGAGTTAACATGCTACTCATACTACTTGCAACTAATTGTTGTTGTTGAAATCATCTAATTCAATCCAATAAAGTCCAGTCCGACATTTTTTTGTTTTTGTTTATATTGAATATCCTTTTCCATTAAAAAATATATAACATAACAGAAGCTAAATTGATTGTGAATGGCGTTTCACACTGATTTCAAACTCTTAGAACTGAGAGAAACATGGGCAAACAGAAACAGACATTCGTTCTTTTATTGCCGTGAGAGACCAGTTTTTCTCCTTTTTGCTCACAATTCTGCTTCTGTCTGGCGTAAAGCCCCATGAGGTACAACCTCAATGTGATTATACCTGTCAGAAGAAAGATAGATGGCATATACATGGGCACGGATTGTGCAAGGAAGATGGGAGGTAGTGAAAAACTTACAGACATATGTCATATTCTACTAATGAGATTGTTTTCTATTAGTTGGGCGGTTTCTCTCTGGCCAGAGATCATCTCAAGGTACAATTATGAGAGCATATGGAGACAAGGGAGAAAGTAGAATCAAATTAAAGTCTTGCATTACGTAACTCAGACATGGAGCTAACAATACTGCTTGACCACAGTGGTCCTCTGTCAATACAAAGAAAACTTCCTCCATACATCGCAACACATGCCCACTCCTGATCAAGATAAAATAAATTATACACAGTCTCTTAGCAACATCAACTTTGATTTATCGTCTGAAGGTAACCCGAGTGTGACTGTAACATACACTTAAGATGTTTAATGCTCAACAATGGGCAAGCAATTACATCACCACCAACTGTGGGCCATAAGGGAAATTTTGAGGGATGGCATACATTTATAAACCCATGCCACAATTGAATTGTGCTACAAACAATAAATAGTGTTGTATACCATGGGAGATAGAGTGCCTTGCACATTTTTTTTATTGTGGTGTAGATTGCAGCCTCACTCAACAATGAGCACCTCTACCCTTGTTTGAGTTTTAATTTTTTTAAGCCAAGGTGGCAGTCCTTTATTTGGCTCCCTAATTTGTATTGGTTCTATGTTTGCAACTGTATTAAATCTGATATTTAGTGTTAGTAGGTAAATTACAACATATAATATATGTTAAATACAGTAATTGCACTTGCAAGTCACTTTGATAAGCAAGGTTCCCTTTACAAAAAGCTTCACTTTGATGCTGCGCTTTTGCTAAGCGCTACGGGGAACAACTTTAGCTGTGAACCGAGCTGAATAATGTGTGAAACACGTCAATGAACATTGACCGGAATTTCACAAACCCTGTCAAAACTTTCTTTCCTCTGTTAGAAGTTAGAATCAGTTAGGCAGTGTGCAGTGAACGTTGTTCTCTTCTGTTTAGAAAAAGAGAGAATGACTGAAAGCTGCAAACGGTGCGTGTTCCCCTCTTCTCGCTCTATAGCTGAAGAGGACACACATCAGTTTTTGCTCTGTTTGTTTGGGGGTAAGAGCACGCTGCTCTCGCGTTGCAGCAGGGCGGGTGCGAGCACTGCGATTTGCTTTAACAGGCAGAGTGCGTCGTGCTCGCCTCGCTTGCTTCCGGGAGTCAGCACTCACGAAAAAAAAAAAAGAAATCGTTCGTGGGGCTCTTGCATGGATTTGGCTGAGGAGCAAGAGACGGGTTGTTCCCTTTCTCTCACTCTCTCCCCAAACCCATCTGGTCCTTCACACATGATCACGATGCTTCTTCGGATCATGAGGTGGATCGCGATTCTCTTCCCGCCTCCGAGCTTTCCGTCCGCGATAGAAAATCTACAGAGGAATTGCTCGATGTTGTTACTCGTGCGGTTGCCAGATTGGACTGGCCACGCGAAAAAGAGACTCCCAAATGCTCCAAATTAGGGGATATATTTTATCTTCCAGTCTAAGAAAGGGAACGCCTCATGGGTCCCTTCCCTTCTTTGATAACCTTGAAGAGCTTTTTCGCTCATGGAGAACCCCTAAAAAATAATATATATATATATATATATATATATATATATATATATATATATATATATATATATATATATATATATATATTTTCTTCCCGTGTTCGCATACCCTCGACGTCATTATATTCGACTATCGTTGGTGTTGAGGCACGGCAGTATTCAGTGATGTCGCTGGTCGAAGAGACGCTTGCGGGCTATCTCTCGCCGGGCTCGGCATCGTCACTTAAGAAGCCCTCTCTCCCCTCAAAGCCTTGTAGGACAACCTCCACTTTAGTGGGAAGGGCTTATCAAGCAGCAGGACACTATGCTGTTTTACAGGCGTACCAGGCTGACCCCCTGGATGACCTGAGTGTGGGTTCTGCGCTTGACGACCAAGCCGCAGACCCGCCTCGGTCCTGACTGAAGGGAGGCTCAAAAGCAAAGCGTGGCGAGTCGTGCTCCTCCTCCCAGGGATTGGGGACAGTCTCGCCGCCCTCGCCAGCCCCCGAAGCAAGACCCAAGAGAAAACCCTGACGGTCTTGCACCTAGATTAGGGGGTAGCTCCCCTCGGGACGGGGCGCGTGCTTCACTTCACCCCTCCCGGTACCCCCTCGAAGCCCCTCCATTCCCGCCACCTCTTGGTGTTTCGGGTTGCAGAGGCTTCCATCAAAATTGGGTGTTTTCGCTGTTCCTGCATTTTATTCAGGACGCGAAACACCCGACAACCCCTCAACAGGAAGTGTTAAAATATAATACCCATCTCAGAGATCCTGGCAGCGTGGAAAATCCTGCCGGATATATTCTTTTCTGTAGGTCTTATAAGGGCGTCAGGATTTAATTCACTCGCCGTTTTTCCATGTTTCAACAGCTTGTTCTCACTACCGTAAACCGGATTTCTTTTTTTTGTAAAAACAAAAGACTCAATCTCCTGGTTAAAGGGGCCATGGTATGTGTTCCCCTTCCAGAGAGAGTGTTAGGTTATTACACTAAATACTTCCCGTTACCCATGGAGGGTGAGGGGTGGCGTCTGGCTTAGATCTTAAAGCTTGAACTACCCGTGGGTGTTCAAGTCCAAGATGATGCCTGTCAAGACGGTCGTGTCTCAAGCCCTACAACTCATTTGGTGACGCACTTCTATACTTCATTTAGAAGTTCTGCCACAACATGGAAAGTTCCTGAGGTTCACTTCCGGGGGCGAAGCCTTCCAGGGTCAGGTTCTTTCACCCAGCCTAGCCCTTTTTACCCGCACATTCACAATGCATGATGTAGCGCTGGCTCCTTGCGACTCCGGGGCATCTGCATTCTGAATTATGTAGACGACTGGCTGATCCTAGCGCAGTTCCAGGAACTGGCAGTTCAGCACAGAGACATCGTCTTAGCTCATCTGTTTCTCTGGGGTTGAGGCTCAACGCCAAGAAAAGCGTCCTCTCTCCCACTCAGAACACTGTCAATCGGGGCATCGTATGGAGTTCAATCACAATGCGGGCACAACTGTCTCCCGCTAGTATTGAGTCCATTCAGATCACCCTGAGCAAAGTCAGGCTAGGTCAAGGTTGCACTGTTATCAGTATCAACGATTTCCAGGTCTCAGGGCGAACGCGTCCACGGTGATCCCTCTGGACCTTCTGCTCATGAGACCGTTTTTGTTGTGGCCAAAAGCCAGGGGATTTCTTCCAAGGGCCAAAACCCCTAGGCTAAATAGGATTACGCGCCTCAGGCTTCGTTCCCTTTCTATGTGGTTCAGACCCCGGTTTTCTGCCTTGGGTCCCACTCTAGGTGCGTCTTGTTGTCGCAGACTGCTAACAACAGACGCCTCCCTGACGGGTGGGGTAGCGGCCTTAAGTGGTCGTCCAGCTTAAGGGGATAGGAGGGTCATCAGCTCGGTTGTCACAGTCGCTGTCTCGGGTTGATGGCTGTATTTCTGGCCCTGAAATACCTCCTCCTGAGGCTGCCATGTCTTGGTGCGGGAGGACAATACAGCGGTAGCCTCTTACATAAATCATCAAGGAGACCCACGTTCTTGTCAGCTGTATTTCTGACACGTCGGATTCTCCTTAGGGCCCAGGGTAAGCTCCTGTCACTCAGGTCAGTTATATCCCTGGATGCCCGTATACGGGAGCAGATTTACGGTCCAGACAGAAAATACCAACGGGGGAGTTAAGAACTCCACCCTAAGGTAGTAGTTGCCCAGAGTTCGCCAGCAAGGGTTTTTGCCTCTTACTGATAGCACTGCGCTGGCCGAACAGGGCTTGGTTCTCGGAGCTAATCTCTTCCCTCGACGGCTTGCCTTGGGCGATTCCGAACAGGAAGGATCTTCTATCTCAGGCACAGGGCAATATTTCATCCCTGCCCCGAATTGTGGAATCTTTCATGTTTGGCCCCTAAGGGTACCAACTGAGGGACACAGGGCTTTCTCCTGAGGTTATCGAGACCTTTTTTAAATGCTGGGCTTTTTCTACTTGGAACAAGTTTGGGTGAGATCTTAGGGCAGAAGAGGACCTCTTCGCCTCTATGAATAGTGCAATGTCTCCTCTACTTCTCCCTGAAATCACCCAGCCCCCTTGGGTCTGGACGTTAAGACACATACATGACCCAGAGTGTGTCTGTATGCATTTCTTTCCCCGATTTCTCTGCTCCCAGGAGTCTTGGCCAGTGTTCACCAGCAAGGGTCTTGCCTCCTACTTATGGCGCTGCGCTGGCCGAACAGGATATGGTTCTCGGAGTTATTATCTCTCCTCTACGG
This sequence comes from Xyrauchen texanus, assembly GCF_025860055.1. Classification (NCBI taxonomy): domain Eukaryota; kingdom Metazoa; phylum Chordata; class Actinopteri; order Cypriniformes; family Catostomidae; genus Xyrauchen; species Xyrauchen texanus. The sequence continues at coordinate 52,743,004 of NC_068279.1, read as the reverse complement.
TTCGCCTTGGTCGATTCCGAACAGGGAGGACCTTCTTTCTCAGGCTCAGTGGACATATTCATCCCCAGCCCGAATTGTGAAACCTTTCATGCTTGGCCACTGTGGGGTACCAACTGAGGTTCGCAGGGCTTTCTCCTGAGGTTATCGAGACCATTTCAAGTGCTAGGGCTCCCTCCACTTGGAACTGATCTGGGTAGATTTTACAGGGCAGAAGAGGACCTCTTCGCCTATGTTGATAGCGCAATGTCTCCTCTACTTCTCCCTGAGTCAATAACCCCCCCGTGGTGGCGCATACATGGCACTAATGTGCCTGCATGCGTTTCCTTCTAATAAGTTCATATTACAGAACCAGCCAACTGCCAGTTTGCTTCAGTTTTGGAGTCTCTGTAGAAAGAACTGTCAGCGGGCACTTGCCTCACCACTGCCAGGTTCTATGTGGCCTCCACTTCGGTTTGCCATGCCTCGGTGGGCGGGTGGGCATCCTTGCTAGGACCTCTTCATAGGGTAAGACCCCCCTTTTTTAAAAACCTCTAGAGTCAGCGTTTGGTAGACTTCTGACTCTCAAGATGGTTTTTCATATGGCAACTACGTCTCTAAGGAGACTTGGGTACCTACAGGCTCTGTCTCTTTTGCCGGCCTGTTTTGAGTTGCCCCAGGTAGGACCAAAAGCATTCTTTGCACCCTCACCCTGACTACCTGCCCAAGGTGCCTTTCTCGACCCTTGGCCAGTCATTCTCTAAGCCTTCTGCTCCCTGCCGTTTGTAATGCCGGAGCAGCTAAAGACTACTCAGACTTTGTCCAGTCTGTGCCCTTCAGAATTACGTCCACCGCATTTGCTAGTGGCGTAAAGTCAGGGCAGCAGTTATTCACTTTGAAGCCGTGACCGGGTTGTCACTTTGGGTGAGGGACCTTACTGCCCGGGCCTACGAGGCGCGCGGTCAAGCTTCGCCAGTAGGTTTTAGGGCGCACTCTACCAGAGGGCTCTCCTCCTCTAAAGCCTTGGCTAGAGGTCTCCCTCTGCAGCAAGTTTGTGGTGCAGCAGGTTGGTCCTCTCCACGCACATTCATTAAACTTTTATAGTTTGGATGTTCTTGCCACTCTGGGCTCTTACGCCCTTGAGTTGACACCGAACAAGTTTGTGGTGCGGCAGGTTGGTACTCTCCGCACACATTAATCAAATTTTATGGTTTAGATGCTTTGCTACTCTGGACTCTTATGTCCTTGAGTCGACATCTCAGCCCATGCCTAAACAAGTTTGTGATGTGGCAGGCTGGTCCTCTCCGCTCACATCCATCAGTTTTTATGACAAGTTTGTGTTGCGATAGGGTTCTCTTCGCACACATTCATCGAACATTATGGGTTAGATGCTTTGCTACTCTGGGCTCTTATGCCCTTGAGTCGACATCTCAGCTCATGCCTGAACAAGTTTGTGATGCGGCAGGCTGGTCCTCTCTGCTCACATTCATCAGTTTTTATGACAAGTTTGTGTTACGATAGGGTTCTCTTCGCACACATTCATCGAACTTTATGGGTTAGATGCTTTGCTACTCCGGGCTCTTATGCCCTTGAGTCAACATCTCAGCTCATGCCTGAACAAGTTTGTGATGTGGCAGGCTGTTCCTCTCCGCACACATTCATCAAATTGAATGGTTTAGATGTTTATGCTACTCCAGGCTCTTATGCCCTTGAGTCGACATCTCAAGCTCATGTCTGAGACCTCTCGTGTTTTTGTGAGTACACTGCACAACCGTAGGGGTCCGGACAGCCCCAAGTGCGGCGGCGTGGGTATTGCATTCTCCGTAGTGCTTAGCAAAAGCGCAGCATCAAAGTGAAGCTTTTTGTAAAGGGAACGTCTCGGGTTACATGTGTAACCCTTGTTCCCTGAAAAAAGCGTAACGAGATGCTGCGCTTCTTTGCCGCACTGGGACGTCCCAGGACTGCTCTTCAAAAAGAAGTATCTGACGACACCTGGTGGCGTATCCATTTATAGCCTGGCCGCAGGTGCATCTAATGATTACATCAGCCGAGGCTATAAATTCCGGTCAATGTTCATTGACGTGTTTCACACATTATTCAGCTCGGGTCACAGCTAAAGTTGTTCCCCGTAGCGCTTAGCAAAAGCGCAGCATCTCGTTCCGCTTTTTTCAGGGAACAAGGGTTACACATGTAACCCGAGACGATTTATAAACATGGTCATAATTTCAGTATCCATCAGATCTCAATTACTTTGTATTCATAGGGTCTAGTTCTACCATGTTTGGATTTGAAACTCAGTGATGTACAGTGTAAAATATCAACATATGTACAGCTACTAAAATGTAAACACTTGCATGCAATTTTATAGACAAATATTTTTTCACATTTTGAACACCACTGAATTGAATGCAGACACATTAATGTTATAGGATCATGTGATGCTAATTTTTTTGAAAAAAAAAACTGCAATTCACACAATACAATTACTTGAATACACCTCTTCTATTATGTGAATATATTTAATTTCATAGTTTAAAATATTTCTTATATTTTTCTTGGGCTAAAAGTAAAAAAATTAAAGAATGATCAAATAAAATAAAATGGTCTAACCATTTCATTAAAAGCTGAAATTCTAGAAAATAATAAATGTTGGCATGAGTAGTGCAGAATAATCTTTTATTAATATTTTGTACACAAATAATAATAATAAGCAGTGAAACAATTGTTTTAAAATATGACTGATTTGGTGGACAAAAGTGTTATTAAATATCAAAGTCATATGGTGGAACCATCATGTAGGAAGCCATATTGTTGTATATGTTGACAAAAACTATGAAACAGAGAGGACCCCTTTTTTTTGAAAAGGCAAGTTTTGTTTAGGACATGTGGTGTAACCCTGAGAAAACTTCTTGATGTTTTTTATTCAAAAATGGATGATATATATGTGTGTGTATATATATATATATAGTTTTACCTTAAAATGTGTTTATGTTAATGACATTGTATTTATTACCCCAGAAAACAATTATTATTTAACTATTTAATTATTTATTTTAATACACAATTTACAATTGCACAATCGTGATTAGAAGACGTTATAGATATTACAGTTACATTTTCTGTAACTGTAATATTGTAACCCGCACAAGAAGAGACAGTCACAATGTAAGTCAAAAACTGCGTTTTTATTTGCAGGCAGGCAAAAGTACAATCAAGGGGCAAATCCAGTGAAGAGTAGTCAAAGGAAGCGTGAGGTCGAAAGCCGGGGAATCAAGAGGAAAATGACGAGACTAGTGGGAGCAAAAGACAGGGGAACAAGGGGAGCTGGCAAGCTAAGAGGTGAACGAGAGGAGGTCAAAACTAGACGAGACTAGCGGGGGGCAAAGACACGGGAAACTAAATACAATAACCAACAGGAGTGAGACGAACGGGTTGTGAAATATATAGGGGCGAGTGCAGGTGTAAACAATGATAGGTGATGAGACGAGTGCAGGTGAAACTAATGTGCAGGAGTGCAGATGACGCGAGTGCAGGTGGTCATAATGTTCTGGGGGATTGGAAATGCGTGAGAAACTCGAGGAAGGGACATAACCTACGAGCATGTGAGCAAGTAGGAGCAAAGTGGGCGTGAGGGCTCGAGCGAGCAAAAAGAGTGTGCAAAGCTCGAGGGGGTGGAGCGAGGGAGTGAGGTCGAGGGAGTGAGTGTGTGTGCGACGAAGCGGGGATGGGGCAGAGGAGCGGGGTTCGTGACAAATATCTGCTTTGAAACAATATGTGTTGTGAAAAACGCTATTCAAATAAAAAATAAATGATGTGTTTCACTCATATTTTATTCTTGTTTAGCTATGATGATAATTAAAAACTGCCATAAAATGAGTGCCAATGACTTTACTTGTATGTCCCATCTGTATTTCATTTATAAATAAATTTGCCATTAAACAGGTCTCTAAACTTTTAAATTTGCCATTAAACAGGTCTCTAAACTTTTTTTCTCTGACGAAATTCACCATTATTTACTGATATTCCACTGAGAAATTGTGTAACTGAGTACTGAACACAGAAGTTCTCTCAAAAAAGATTTGAGCAATTCCAGTTCCCACCAGTCTGTCAATAAGAGAACAGAGGATGTGTGAATATTTTTACATCTCTTAATAATACCTACATTAGAGCATTTGCATTTTAGAAGCTGGTAATACGTTGATATTGTATGTTGCAGTATTTGTAAAAAAAAAAACATTTAAAAGTACATACACATATCTACAAAAACTAATGGCATAACCCTGACATTGCAGTCTTTATGTTACAGTGTATTTGCATAATCAAGTACTGAGTAATGAGGACTGTCTGCTCCTAATGCGTGTATTAATCCAAAGTCATCATAGCACTTGTTTGTGTGGTTGTTTGTACAGCACATGTATCAGCTGCCAGCACCACTAGTCTTAAGTGTCACATTAGCATCTGGCTTTCCTTAGTAGCAACCTATATAAAGGTATGTCATGTTAGATACTCTATCTACCAGACAGGACATGATTAACATGAGAATGAACAGAACTTCTCCTCCTGTACCTTGTTCTTTCATCAAACAATTTCATGTCAAATCTAATTAAAATATTGTTAAATGTATAATAAATATATAATAGATTCAATATATTCAGAGGAAACTATATTGTTAGGTTTGAAGTCATAAAACAGTAAATGTAGTGTTTAAAAATAAGACAAAAGGTGTTGACACTTTCTGGGTGTCAAATTTTAGTGGAACATGTCCATATTATGTGATGAAAATCAACTGTGGTTGCACTGTTAGGACACTTGTGTGAACCTGAAAGGAACTGTCTTCATACATCCACTAAAAATGACACTGCATCTGAAATCATGTACTCTCAGTGTAGATATTGCATTTAATAAAGTTAGCACATCTCGACCAGTAAAAAGTATGTTCCTTAGGTATGCAGGAAAGCAGTTTGCGACTGAAAATTACTGTGAATACATATTAAGGCCCACCGGTGCGGAGCGAGTGACCCGATTGAAGTAGCGGTGGGAAAAAACAATCTATTCTCCGATTAATCGATTCTGAGAATGTTGCAGCGCAGTGGCACTTTTGTGCATGTCAGAGACAGATGTTAGAAACGTGCATATCCTAAAGCCAAGCGCAACCTACAAAACTGATCACAGACTGGATGTATCAACCGCACACAATTCGCCTCCTAATGAATCTAAGATCCCGAAATTAATTGACAAACTCACGCACGTGGCAACGGGAGGGTTGATTTCATGATGATGTCAACAAAGAACATGAAATATGAGCTTGTGCCCATTATTGCACTCATTTTCACAACAAGGGGAAAAAAAACACCTGACAATAATGAGATAGCGGCTCAGGAGACGTGGGTGATGTTTTTATTTCAAATAATTTTTTGTCTGCTTCTTCCCAATGTCTTTTACCCCTCTTATGCTCTTTCCTTTGCTGTTGCACAATTACAAAGAGTGCACACACCTGACGGCTTGTTAGACAAATGTTAGGCAGGTGAGACTTCAACTTGCAGAGCAAACAGATGGAACGGTGCTTACGAGATGCTTGATAGATTTTTTAAATAATAATCCCGCTGATGATTTCTGCACTCTCACAGAATCAGATATCTCGTATCAACCTGGAACACCAACCTTTAGTTATAGTTAAAATAAAAAATAAAAAGGCCTCGGATAGATTGTTTTCTAATAAAAAATGTAAAACTATTAAATAAAAATTATTAACAAAGTTATTTAACATAATCAGTTGAATTATTTAATTTAATAGTATTGTGTTTTGAAAACCAATATTTATTTATTTGTATTTTCTTGTGTAAAGAGGTCAGTGTTTATCACTTTGTTTGATGACAATACTGGCATAAAAAGGCTGCTTAGTATACTAACAAAACAGTAACTTAATTTGAGTGTGGCCCGGTGTCAATAAGGCTGGCCCCTTACAAGCGGTCCCTTACAAGCGCTGAAAGCCCATCGGAGCATTTTTAGGCATAATTCTCTAGTTAGAACAAGCGTTGACCATTTGAGTTCAAGGTTTTATGCCTGTATGATATAATCATATATTCTTTAACCTAATTGTGCTGATGATATCGTTGTAAAATTGATGGCTCCAGAGAGTGCGGGTATGAGAAACTAAATGTCAAATGAATAATGAGCCAACAACATCTGGAGATAAGGTAGATGTTTAGCATTAGTTTATATTTGGACCTGACAGCTCCAGTTTCAGTTCTACTTAATGTGGATTATACAGTACATCAATAACGGAGAATTGAGCTTAATATTAACAACTGTATTCTCTAATAAGAGGTGCACACTAAGCATGCTCAATAAGGAATGCGCATAGACACAGACAGACATCAAAATTATGAACAAAAAACATATTAAAGCCATCTAATTGGTCACTTATAATTATGATTATATATTTTTTTAATTCATAGTAATTGGGATAGATACATACATTTAAAAATTCACTTGTTACACTGGACAATTTAAAATGAACTAGTGAATTTAAAAGAATTGTTTTAGAACAAACAAATGGTGACCATTTACAAGACCTGTACATGATGATTATAGCCTACTTATTAAATTCTAACCTAGGCATTCCTAAATTTTAGATGAGGCAAATGAACTAATAATAGACACACAAGGAGGCATGACGCAAGACTGAGAGACACGTGGCAATACACAAACAAAACAAAGCCACATGCTCTCACAAGACACAAAACACCAGAATGGCATGAGCGTACATCACCAAGAGAAGACAACATAATACACTCATGCTTACCGACAAACTAGACGAGAGAATGTGTAGCAACGCCAAACAAAGCGATGCCACGCATTCCCACGCTAGACAAAGCCTGAGTGTACATTGTGAGGTATCTTGATAATTCAACCATTAATTCTACCCAATCATTTTTCTACATTTGTCACTCTAAAGAACAGCATGGCAACACGGCTTAAAATTTGTGGGTAAAACTAGAAAGTTAGGGTGTATTGACTAATTGAAACATTTGTCATGAGTATGTTTGTTTATTCATTTTAAAAGTAAAATAATAAAACTTTCACTCAAATTTGGTGACTCTTTGCTTGTCCACAAATATTAAAAATATGAAATAATACCCACCCCCCCTTATGCTTTACTGGAAAAATGTATCTAGTGCCATACATGGTCCACATGCAAATAGTAAGGTTTGGCATACACGCACATTGAGACAGCCAATACTACAGTGTCTCCTTTATATTCCTTAAAGTGGTGGACCACCAGAGTAAGAAAATTACCACCACACCACATAAGTAAAATGAGAAATTGAACATTACAAACAAAACACAAATACAAACAAGCACAAGGCCCAGTGCTTAGAAGCAGCCCTTTAATTATGATCAAGAAACACCGGTACTACTACCAAAACAAACATCAAAAGAGATGTAATTGGAAACAATACCAGATATTTCCCTGTGCCACCACAGCCACAAAACAATTACAAAGGAAATATGTAACTATAAACAGCAAAGCAACAGAATTCCCTGCTTTCACAGTTCAACTGCAAGCTAGTAACCGCTTTTAGCTTTAAAAACCAACCGGTAGGCTACAGCATCTGCATCAGTGCAGAACACCCTGTTTTACTGAGACAAAATCACAACATCATTACTGAGACTCAAACCAATGTGCAATATACTAAACTGTGTATAAAACAAAAGTGAGTGAAATGGTGTGGTAATCAATTAATGTTAGATAGAGGTTTTAATGAGTAAATGCACCTCCCTAACCAGAAATGGAAGCGCAGCGTAGTTCTAGCAGGAAGACTAGCAACTGTACATCACATCATTAGCTGGGTAACTCCTAGCCAACCGCATGTAAGCCATTGCTTTATAAGTCTGCTCACAATCTATCACATTGCTGTTTCAGTGTGCTAACACGGCAACCTCCACCACCCCACCACCACCAGTTGAGCCCCGTCACGTACGGGGGTAGGCTCCTCGCCCCTCCCTCCAATCTCCTGGAGGATATGATGGTTCCGAGTACAACTCCCTCGGACCGCCAGACAAGGCCTACGCCAAAGAGAGACATTACTTTTCTGTTTTACATTCATGAAATAAATGGCATCTTAAATCTCACTCAAGCCTGCATGTCTTCCCGATAGAAATTAACACCTAAACCTAACCTGTTATTAGAGCAAATGAGAGGTTAACAAAACAGACAACCTTACCTTTAACCAACACTTAACCAATACCTAAACCTAACCAATAGTCTCCTAAAGTCCATTTTCTGAAGCATCTGCGTCATTTTTATGACACTTTCGTCTCACGAGACACTTCTATGACACTTTCATCTCACGTGTAGATTCTATGGCACTTCCATCTCATGTTTTGCTTCTACGACACTTTCATCTCACATGTAAGTTAGTGTGCTTGGCTCGAACCACGGTCTTCCCAGTTCCAAGTCCAACACTCTGTGAGGTGAACTACTGCACAAGCTAATCACAATGGGATACGTGTGTAAATGTAAGTGGATCTGTAATACAAGAGTTAAAGTATGTAAAGTAATAAGCCATTGTACTCGTAATTTGTGTGAAAATGAATAAAATGTACAGTTGTTGTAGCGCCAAGTGTTAATTTCACCAGAAAATTCTGGCAAAACGTAGAAAGGAAAACAGTTATAGTAAATAGTATTGTTAATTCTAAGAGACTAGATTGCAAACAATAGAACAGACAGTCATTTCCTGTGGTTATGGCTGTCAGTAGCCCAGCATACCGGTTTATTTTATCTGTAAAAGTTTCAGGAGTGCTTCTGAATTCACACACCATGGAGATGGCCTGACGCCTGCAAAATCGTGACTCTATTTTAAGGACCTAATTGGGCAGACTGCATATCTTTGCCCCGCTCACCCCTTTCATGGCCACTGGTCACATACTGAAAGTCCTGTCTGTTGTGTTTAAACAAGGCATACAATTGATAAAAAAAATCATCAGGGTTTAATTAGGTTACCACCCAAAGCACAGACAAAAAATTCAAAAGAGAGAAAAAATATAATTATTTCAATTTCGTTAATACAAAGGTAACACAATAATAATACTTTATTTTTATATAGTGCCTTTAAAGGTAACTTTGCAAGGTGCTTTACATATTAAGAAATATTACAAATATAAGAATACAAGTATAAAAACAAATAGAGTACTGTATATAAACATGCATATCTAAACATAGTTAATAATAAAACAGAATAAAATAAAAAAAAGCTTTCCTGAAATTTGTTATTTTTAAGATTTAAAGGTGCTGTAAGCGATTTTAGCATTCTGAAGATTTCACATGACTGAGCCGTTGAATTAGCCACACCCCTTCCTTCCAAAACCCTGCCCTCCAAAGATAATTTTGAGACCAGACCCGAGCAAAAGAGCAGCATTGTTTGTTCCTGTGGCATTCAAATCAACAGTGGCACAATAGTGCCCTCAACTGACAAACATTATGAATCATAGCCTCAATGATCCGCTTTAAATTCAACACTATGAGAACAAGCAAAATGATTGACAGGTAAAAAGCGTCAATGTCAGACACATTTTTGTTTGCTGTTTACGGTCTACAGCAGTCACAGAGACAGGACACTTATTTCATTAATATTTAAAGGAAGTAGGCACATTTTTTGCACACTTTTACATGAAAAAAATCACTTACAGCACATTTTTTAATTATACAAACCTATTTAAATATACAAAAAAAAAGCATAAGAAGAAAAAGCCCTGTCATCCATAGTGCATAAACGAGTATGAGTATGAGACAGCTAAATAACCAAATTTGGAGGAGCAGTTATCATGTTTTGGCATGTAAAGGGTTAAAAGCGCTGACAAATACTGAGGAGCCAAACCATGCAAAGTCTTGTAGGTGAGCATTTTAAAATCAACATGAATCCTGTGCAAGTCAGTGCAAAGATTCCAAGAAATTGGAAAGTGATCACTTGTCCATTGTGACAAAAGTGTTGATCATCTAAATTCAATTAAGTCATGAATTCGAGCTAAATTCATGACTTAATTCTTTGAAGCATAAAACCATGGTGAATTGCTCTTATCGAAAAAAATAAATGCATTGTATTATCAGTGCTTGCATTTCAATGCATTGAATTTCCAGTGCTTGCATTTAAATCTGTTGCATTTACAGTGCTTGCATTTTGGGAGGCTGAAATTTAAAACGGTTGTATTTTTAAGCATTGAATATTTCAAAATAAATATTCACCTTCCAAAATTCGTTTCCAAAATATTAAGTTCAGGTGAAAATACCATCTAGATTTTTCAACAGTGATTTTTTTTTCATTTGCTTAACAAATTTTGCTTCCTTAAATTCAGTGGTTCAAATTCGGATTGAAATTCAACCTTGGTGACTTGTATAACTGACAAATTAATGATTATAGCCCGATATACCTCTTTAACCCTCTGGGGTCGACGGACGCGCCGGCGCGTCCTGCTGGATATTTTTTTGTCATTACAGCTTAAAATACTCCGTCATTTTTGGGTATACAGATAAGTGTAAGACATCATTAGAAACTATAAAGTGTCTACTTTTATTTGTGTGCACTCACAATAACAACAAACCTTGTGCTTTTGGAAAAGAACTGAAACTCTGCGAATACTTATCACACAAACATGAAACATGTGTCTAAGTTCTACTTTTAAATAAAATAATTCAAATGTAAAACAAACATTCTCCTGCAATGTAATCTGTATGAAACAAAGCGATGTACAGTTTCTTCTGGCTCAACTCATTAAAGCTAATGTGATCACACCCACCAGCAGAGCGTGCCATTCATACATTAATGTGTTGAGTCGATCAATGCAAATGGTGCACTCCCCCGACAGTGAGGTTTAATGTAAACACAACACAACTCAACTTTTCTGTGTGTTTGTAACGATACATAGGCGATGAAACTCCTGGATAGTAAGGAAGAGTTACGATTTTAATGGTGGAGAATTTTATTCAAACAAATAATCTAGTTATTTGTTATTTATCTAATTTATAATGGTTGTCAAATGCAACTGATTCCATTACAAATTGCCTTACATCGTAATGTAGAATCAGGACAGTTTAATTTAGTTCATAGCTCACATATTTCAAGACCCTAAATTCCCTTACATATAATGGTGTGAGAATGCGGGCAATTTAACGGTTCCCGTCTAAATTCATCAGTACCAAATATCCTACATGTGCAACAGAATAATTATCCACCACTGCTCAACTTGTATTACATATTATCACTCTCTCATTAAGCAACCAGACTAAGGAATGCCTTTGACACAAACCATACTGTCACAGTCTGTCTCCCTTGTGTTTCCTAGGTCTCTTATTTTTAAGTGTATCCCCTGGCCTACATTTCCCATCATGCACTATCCTCATCACTGCCATCTGTTCCTCTTTGTTCTCACCTATTTTCAATTCACTCATTAGATTCCTCCGTAAGGAGGGAATTTATTGTATTTGATGGTTTTATTATTATTATTATTATTAGATTCCTCCGTAGGAGGGAATCTATTGTAATTGATGGTTTTATTAGATTCCTCCGTAAGGAGGGAATCTATTGTATTTGATGGTTTTATTATTAGATTCCTCCGTAAGGAGGGAATCTATTGTATTTGATGGTTTTATTATTATTAGATTCCTCCGTAAGGAGGGAATCTATTGTATTTGACGGTTTTATTATTAGATTCCTCCGTAAGGAGGGAATCTATTGTATTTGTCGGTTTTATTATTATTATTATTATTATTATTATTATTAGATTCCTCCGTAGGAGGGAATCTATTGTAATTAGATTCCTCCGTAGGAGGGAATCTATTGTAATTGATGGTTTTATTAGATTCCTCCGTAGGAGGGAATCTATTGTAATTGATGGTTTTATTATTATTATTATTAGATTCCTCCGTAAGGAGGGAATCTATTGTATTTGTCGGTTTTATTATTATTATTATTATTATTATTATTAGATTCCTCCGTAGGAGGGAATCTATTGTAATTGATGGTTTTATTATTATTATTAGATTCCTCCGTAGGAGGGAATCTATTGTAATTGATGGTTTTATTATTAGATTCCTCCGTAGGAGGGAATCTATTGTAATTGATGGTTTTATTATTATTATTATTATTATTATTATTATTAGATTCCTCCGTAAGGAGGGAATCTATTGTATTTGTCGGTTTTATTATTATTATTAGATTCCTCCGTAGGAGGGAATCTATTGTAATTGATGGTTTTATTATTATTATTATGGTAACACTTTATTTTAGGGATCAGAAATTAGACACTAATTAATGACTAATAACTGCATTTGTAAGTAACTAGTTAAGTACTTGTATGCCATTACAAGCTATTTATAAGGCCTTTATTGGCTGTTGTCTTATTTTTGTCTAATAGCCCCTTTATACTTGTTTCTCTCCTAACAATGTACTAATTAGCTAAAAATAAAACAAACTAATAGCTTGTACTGTGCCAATTACACACTTTATAAGTTCCCAGTACAATGTGTGAATATGTAGCTTATAAGTATGAAATAAATATAGAATGGGCATTTCAACAGACATTTAAATTTGCAGAGAAACACTAGCAGTTGTTCTATACTAACAAATGATTTATAACTGAAATATTCCCTTTATTAATAGGTAACAAGCACATTTATCACTAATAAATACAATATTACTTCAGATTATGTTCCCTATTCTAAAGTAAACATTTGCTGTTTTCCAATAAGAAAAGAGACATGTAATATTGCAGTGAACAACTCAGTGTTTATTGTTTTTATGGTTCAAGAGAACAAACTGATGAGACACATCTTGAATAATAATAATAAATTAAAAAAATCAATAAAAACACTGTTTTAATTGTAACAATCTTAAATAGAAATTTAAACTTAAAGGGCCCTTTCAGGTCCTTTTCAACACTTTTTCTTTAATCTAAAACAATTATCTAAACTTTTACTTTTACTGAACAGATTTTTCTTGAACAAAATCTTGCAGCAACACATAATTCAATACTTCATCAAAATGGGCAATAGATGCCCTCGAGCTTTGAGATCTTCAATGGATCTTTTAATTTCAGGATTCACACTACTGGCACATCTTTTTGCAAAAGCAAGCAATGTTTCCATAGCTGCATCGAACACCAGGGTGCTGTAGGTCTTGGGGTCTGCAATCTGAAGCTCTGCTATTGGTGCTGTTGCTGCAATGGTGCCTCTGTCAACATTGTGCCGATGGAATGCCTCTGACATGGTGCTGAACTTTCCTGAAGGTTTTGAGGACTTGATGGTAGCGGCTGATGACCTCCTCTGGACCTTTAACTTTGCAAAAATAATAAAGAAATATATATTAAATATTAAATCATTATTAAATGTATATTAAATATATATTAAATAAACATAATTAAATGAAATATATAAAGAAAAACAGTAAACAGAAACACAAAAAGTCTTGCATGTCTTACATATTGTGACGGTAACTGATAATGCAGTTTTTTAGGACTAGTTTTATTTATTTGGAATTAATTTAAAAATGTGGATGCAAAAACACACCCTTGTTTTATATGTAATATCATTTCTATTTTTTTTTTAAATCATATATTTCAGAGATAATTTTAGTCAAAAGAATACTTAAAAAATAGATAATAAATGATTTACTCACTCTTATGCTGTTTAACTTGTATATTTCATTTCTTCAGCAAAATCCAAACCATGATATTTTGATGGAGATGTGATGATATTATTTCTATACAACACAAGTCAATGAGTACTAAAACTTTAAAACCCCAAAAAGAATATTAAGGCAGTAGAAAACTATTTTGTTCAATACGTCTTGAGTAATTTAATCCATATGGTATCTGGTGTAGGTTGCAGTCTCCTAGTTGGATCATTAATTGAAACTCACTTACAACTGCCTCATACTTAATCCATGCATTGTGCTAAGAACACTGCCAGTGTCTTTGCAAAGAATATAAATTCTACAATGTCAAGAAGGAAAGTGTTTCTCAACCAACTGCAATCACATTTCTTCAGAAGAAATGACTTGAACCACTTATTCTAACCTGTATGATGCTATTATGTAGTTTATTCATGTGTATTTTGAGGATATACATCTCCATCAAAATATTTGTTCTTTGTTCCACAGAAGTAATAATGTCATACAAGTTTAAGATGGCAAAAAGGTGAGTAAGTGACGAGAAAATTCTCATTCATTTAACAAAAAACTAATTAAATAGAAACATTTCACATTAAAATTATAAACATATTTCCATAGACAGAGAACACACGCTTACAATGATATAAAAAATAAAATAAATAAAAAAACTTTAATAATTAAAAAAGAAACCATGAAAAAGTAAAATATGAATGCAGTGAATGTATGTCAATCAATTAACCATTTACTGCTATGGCAGGTCATCCATTTAACAGCTCTGGACCAGATCATGACTGAGTTGATTTTTCAATGAACTTAAAACAACATTGTTGAAAGCAAATTCAGGTGTATGGGGAAACAACAGCAGTATACCTTTATATGATATAATGTAAGCATTCGAAACAATGTAGAAAAGCCACTGACCTCTAATGTGATGTCGAAGGGAATGGTGTGCCACCTTCTTCCTTTTCTTCTGTTTGTTGTCTATTAGTACAGGCTCATCAGATTCAGCTCAAATTTTGTGATGAGGAGGTAGTGTCATCATTGGGATCATGGTGGTGGACTTCTTGTTTGACACTGAAAGGTGCTAAAAATAAATAAACATTTTCAAATCATCACTTTTTAGAACAACATCAGTTATTGACAGTTAACTGGCAGGTTTACACATTAAAAACACCTTATTTTCATTCTGCCTGCAGCCTTAGACAATAAACAACAATTATTTAGAAAAAGTAGTTAATCATTATCTGAATGACACTACTAATTCAAAAAGAAACAGATCTTCAGAATTTTTGAGATTATACATTTTTATAAATGTGACTGTGTACAATTTTGCAAAGAGTGTCAAACATGTATCTTGATACAATTCACTTTCCATTCAAAATGCTTATAGTTCTCTGACGTACAATAATGGCCATTCCCTGATTGGTGTGCGTTTGCTTAACATAGGGCATTTCTTTCACCCCTTCACTTGGTTTGCACATAATCCTGTCACAGGTGGGGTGACATTGCTTCATTGTGTTGATTTTGTGGCTTCAGATCCCTATTCAGCTCACTGAAGCACGTCAACATTGCACAGTGTGAGTAATAAAAGTAACAAAATGTGCCCTCTTTCCAAAGATGTGTTGCAGTAAAAACGTTTAGATATCATAGAACAGCAGAGTATTATAGACCGTATAACAACTGGCTGTATTATTGTTAAAATGTTTTTTGATTAAAAAGAGCAAAAATATTTTTCCAAGTGATTTCAGGCAAAACAATTTCCTATGGAAAAAACAATGCTATGGAAATTTTTAAGTCATCTAGGAGCTTTTTACAGATTCCCGGAAAATTCCTGGAAAAGCCTTGCTTTTATACCTGTCATGGTGTTGCTCTGAATAAGGTCTATAGAGTGAAAAACAAAGTATTTACAATGTTGCAATCAGCCATTGTACTCGTCATTTGAGTTAAAAAGCTAATAAAATGCACAGTTGCACTTCTAGTGCTCATTTCACTTGGAAAATTCAAATCATTCCTAGTCAGATTTGACACGTTTTGCAAAAGCATAGACAGAGTAACGTCACATTGAGGCAATGTTGAAAATATCTAATGCTGTTAGCCAAAGCTTATAGCACTCAGCAGCCATAAAGTGAAATAAATGAAAATGCCAAAAGTTTAAAAGTCTGATGTGTAAATTGCTTGTATGTAATAAATACTGCACACACATCATGAAACATATTATTATACTGACCAACATCTTGTCCTTTGGCTTTCCCAAGAACCTGTTCTCGGAGAAAATCACGTTCATTTTCTAGCTCTCCGATCATTTTTTCTTGCCACTTTATTTTCTCTTCCAGAAATTCTATCTTCATTTTCATGGAAAAAATGCCTAGAAACAACATATCACAAATAAATATTAGTAACTAACAATTAATACTGGACACAAATACAAATTGATATTTATGACATAGACAAAATGACAACATACTAGTATCAGAACCCTGGCTGCTGCTGCAGCTTGGTAAAGAAGGCTCATTTTCCTCCAGCTCTTTAGGTGTTGCATCGTTAGAGCTCTCCTGAATGGACTCCTGCTGCTTGTGTTGTAGCTTCAACTTGCGCTTTGGCTGTATAAAAGGATCACAGGAATGTATTTTTATTAACCCTATTACCTCATAACCCCAGAAAAGTTGTAATATTTTGTAAAATGCAATAAAAACTAAAATATGTGATTTGTTTATTTTATTGGATGACAAAAGTACAAAAAAAATTTTTTTTCTTTTACTGTCCATCAAATATATATTACCATACATTTTGTCTCATCTCATTTTAAGCAAGTGGGTTGGCGAGTTAAAGTAACACGTATAAAACTTTTACACAGTACTAATCACCCTGCTTACGTACTGTTGTCAAATACACAACAACTTGGTTATTAAAACGCCAGGACCATTAAATGTTTTATACCTAAATTAAATAAATAAATTAGATTAGATGTTAAATAAAATACGCAAAGATTAGCCTAAATGCTAGCAAGCTATTAGTTAAGGATATGTAGACTAATATAACTGAAACACTAACATGGATGTAAAATAACTTAAAAACAAACAACACCAAAGTTTATCATGAAGGACATACCATTTCGATCGATGGCTATGCGGAGAGTTTATTTTTCAAGATCTTGATGCTCTTTCAGCTGTTGATGAAATCCTGCTTTGCTGATTGATTGCTGCGTCTGATTGGACAGGAAGTGAGTGCACTGCGCGGGTCTAGACCACCCGCGAAATTCAAATACACTACCTATACGCGCTACATATTGTGTCAAAGTCTGAAATAGTTCCGCCTTGAAGCGTCATGGCTTCAAATTATGATTTTCTGCGGAGAATATTTTTCAGACCATCAGCGAATATGAACAAAAAATTTGTTCATTGGTTGATGCAAAAAGGATTACTGCGGAAATACATGCATTGCCCATCATGCCACCACATCATGAAATTCAGAGACTTCTACAATGAAAAGGAAGCAGCATGGTAAGAAAAGCTTTATATTATCCCATGCTCATTATTATTCAACTGTGTTTCTCGTCAAATTCAGTGAAAGAGCCTCACCCCTGTCTCAATTTATGTCAACGTGGCCTATTGTTTACAATGTAACGTTAATCTATTGTAATGTCATGCCAATTGGAGCAATGGCATCTTATATGATATTCAGTATACTATTCTATGTATCATGTAATATAATATGTAATTTATTATATTTATTTTTAAAGGGAATGTCTGTTTTATTTAGTAGTCTTTTATTTGTTCAGTTTAATGTTGAGAATGCAACCCTATTTGGTGCATTATTAGATGTCATTCAAATGTTAGAATAATTACAACTCAAAGATTCAAACATGTTTATTCAGATATCATACAGCAAGAGCATTTGAAGTGGCTCAATATTGTCCAAGTCTCATAGAAATTGATTAAAATTAAATAATAATAATAATAATAATAATAAAAGGATATAGTCACACACATTTCTATTGTGAAAAACATGTTTTTATCTAAAATACTTTATAAAAAAATTCCCAATTATAAACTGGAAAAGTAATACAATAGTATTGATAAAATAACTGTAATCTTTGTATTTAACTTTTTTATTATTATTCATTTTATTTTAATCTGTAAAAATGGGTTAAAAAGAACTAAAAAACATTCCATTTGTCCTGAACAAAACACATATATAATAAATATTAGAATTTTATTATAAAAAATAATTGTGTGTTTTTTATTAATATCATCTGTCTTTAAACTATGCATTTGCTTTGAAAGTATTACATTTTAAAATATTTTTGGTGTTGTGAAGCTTGTATACTTATTTTAATTATTTTATCCTCTGCTAGGGTGTGTCGGGATAAATGCCACAGTAAATCATACACCAAGAGCATCCGAAGTGGCTCAATATTTTCCAAGTCTCATCTAAGCCTCCAGACATGGATGCATTTTATTTACAGGTAAGAATATATCATTGTGTGTTTGTTACATAATGATTATTGTTTTAATAGAGTTATAATAACTATTTGTTATTATGTAAGAATTATTTGTGTTAGGAGGAAAATCTTTTGTAGTATATTATTCAAGCAGATAATATCAGAACTTATACTTGTTAGCAATGTTAATAATATAACATTGACAGTGAACTGAGTATTAAGATATGTGTTATGATCCTGATGTTTTTTTTTTCTTCTTCTGTGTTTGCTTTTAAACTGTAGATTTTCACAAGGACTCAGGTTGCGGCAAGTGGACATGCTACAGGAAGGCATCACTGGAAGCTCTTCTACACTGACTAAACTTGCTTATCGTCTGCAGTGGAGTCTGCAAATCTGCAATTAAAAGAATGAGGAGAAGAGGTGACCTGAAAATTGGAAAAAGACATGAAATTGTTTTTATTGATGAGAGCAAATTTGGCCACAAAAGAAAGGTAATATATGTTCAGTTACATCTGTTCATACTTTATAGTAAATATGAATGATACAATAAATTCTTAAATTCTGTATTTTTAGTACAACCGAGGAAGACAGAGCAACAGGGCATCATGGGTGTTTGGAATGCTTGGGGTCAAAGAGGAGTTCAGAAGACCCATTCTGAAAGTTGTCAATCAGCGTTCAGCTCAACACCTCATGCCAATTCTCCAGAAGCATGTGAGACAAGGAAGCACTGTTGTGTCAGATGGGTGGAGAGCCTATAACGGTCTCAGAGATGCTGGATATAACCATCTAACTGTGAACCATAAAGAGGTTTTTGTTGATCCTCAGACAGGTGCTCACACACAGAACATTGAGAGATTGTGGGGAGTTTGCAAGGCAACAGTGTGGAGATGTAGGGGAACCGCACAGAAAGCAGGCTCAAAGACCACTTAAAAGTAATTGAGTGGACGTACTGGCGTGGTGACATACATAAAAATGGCCCCCTGGGAATGATTTTGCATGACATCAGAAGGAAGTATCCTGTGTGAAAAGATGTAGATGTTCAGTTTATTCTGTGACCATCATCATCTTTGTGTTAAAAACAAATTTGTCAATAAACTGTTTGGCAATTGATTGTGATTATTCAAGATGTGTCTCATCAGTTTGTTCTCTTGAACCATAAAAACAATAAACACTGAGTTGTTCACTGCAATATTACATGTCTCTTTTCTTATTGGAAAACAGCAAATGTTTACTTTAGAATAGGGAACATAATCTGAAGTAATATTGTATTTATTAGTGATAAATGTGCTTGTTACCTATTAATAAAGGGAATATTTCAGTTATAAATCATTTGTTAGTATAGAACAACTGCTAGTGTTTCTCTGCAAATTTAAATGTCTGTTGAAATGCCCATTCTATATTTATTTCATACTTATAAGCTACATATTCACACATTGTACTGGGAACTTATAAAGTGTGTAATTGGCACAGTACAAGCTATTAGTTTGTTTTATTTTTAGCTAATTAGTACATTGTTAGGACAGAAAAAAGTATAAAGGGGCTATTAGACAAAAATAAGACAACAGCCAATAAAGGCCTTATAAATAGCTTGTAATGGCATACAAGTACTTAACTAGTTACTTACAAATGCAGTTATTAGTCATTAATTAGTGTCTAATTTCTGATCTCTAAAATAAAGTGTTACCATTATTATTATTATTATTATTATTAGATTCCTCCGTAGGAGGGAATCTATTGTAATTGATGGTTTTATTATTAGATTCCTCCGTAGGAGGGAATCTATTGTAATTGATGGTTTTATTATTAGATTCCTCCGTAGGAGGGAATCTATTGTAATTGATGGTTTTATTATTATTATTATTATTATTATTATTATTATTAGATTCCTCCGTAGGAGGGAATCTATTGTAATTGATGGTTTTATTATTATTATTATTAGATTCCTCCGTAGGAGGGAATCTATTGTAATTGATGGTTTTATTATTATTATTATTATTATTATTATTATTATTATTATTAGATTCCTCCGTAGGAGGGAATCTATTGTAATTGATGGTTTTATTATTATTATTATTATTATTATTATTATTATTATTATTATTATTATTATTCTTCTTCTCCTTGAGCCCCAATAGCTCAAAAAGTCACTGGTCAAAAATTTTCTAAATTGGCACATTGATACTCCATGCCAACGGGTACCCCCAAACCAAGAATGGCCCACATTCGCCCATAGGTGGCGCTACAGGCCACGCCCAAAAAAACAAAATTCAAAGTGATACAATTTCCACGCCATTTGTCCAAATCTTCTGAAATTTGGTGTACATGCCTCATTCCTCATGGGGAACAAAAAAGCCTCAAGAACCCATAACTTCCGCCATGATGGATTTTCCCGTACGTTGAAAATTTGCGAAAACCTACAAAACTCTTCTTCTCCTGAACCGTAGCTCCAATTGACTTGAAATTTGGTACACATGTGTAGAATGGACAGTCCTTGAAAACGTTACTTAGGAAAAATGAATACGATACAAAATGGCTGAAAGGGGCGTGTTTATGTAAATGTCCAAATTTTAACAATATATACGTGTCAATAAATCAAATGTAATTTTGACTGATGGTTTTTCAAACCTAACATGCTTCAAGATGACATCACTCTGAAGTACTGCGCAAAGAATGGCCAACATTCGCCCCTAGGGGGCGCTACAGGCCATGCCGAAATTCCCATTTTCTGGTCTAAAATGTTCTAATTTGGTACAATGGTACTACAGGCCAACAGGAACCCACAAACCAAGAATGGCCGACATTCGCCACTAGGGGGCGCTAAAGGCCACGCCAAAATTCCCGTTTTCTGGTCAAAAATGTTCTAATTTGGTACATTGATACTACAGGCCAACAGGAACCCACAAACCAAGAATGGCCAACATTCACCCCTAGGGGGCGCTACAGGCCATGCCGAAATTCCCATTTTCTGGTCTAAAATGTTCTAATTTGGTACAATGGTACTACAGGCCAACAGGAACCCACAAACCAAGAATGGCCAACATTCGCCATTAGGGGGCGCTACAGGTAATTCCCAAAAGTCCCATTTTCTGGTCAAACATTTTCTAATTTGGTACATTGATTCTACAGGCCAAAAGGAACCCACAAACCAAGAATGGCCCACATTCGCCCCTAGGGGGCGCTACAGGCCACTCCAAAATTCCCATTTTCTGGTCAAATATTTTCTAATTTTGTACATTGATACTACAGGCCAACAGGAACCCACAAACCAAGAATGGCCCACATTCGACCATAGGTGGTGCTACAGGCCACGCCCCAAAAAAATATTTTCAAAGTGATACCATTTCCACGCCATTTGTCCAATTCTTCTGAAACTTGGTGTACATGCCTCATTTCTCATTGGGAACAAAAAAGCCTCAAGGATCCATAAGGTCCGGTATGGATTTTCCTGTACATTGAAAATGTTTCGTTTAGGATTCAGACAAAGACATGTTTTTTTGAATTCCTTAATTGGGAGGGTTTATCCCCAACCATCTACTGATCAATTTTAAATGATTTGCCATTTTGAGGAGGAATCCGCATTGCTGCTTGCAGCTATATTTATTATTATTATTATTATTATTATTCTCCTTGAGCCCCAATAGCTCAAAAAGTCACTGGTCAAAAATTTTCTAAATTGGCACATTGATACTCCATGCCAACGGGTACCCCCAAACCAAGAATGGCCCACATTCGCCCATAGGTGGCGCTACAGGCCACGCCCAAAAAAACAAAATTCAAAGTGATACAATTTCCACGCCATTTGTCCAAATCTTCTGAAATTTGGTGTACATGCCTCATTCCTCATGGGGAACAAAAAAGCCTCAAGAACCCATAACTTCCGCCATGATGGATTTTCCCGTACGTTGAAAATTTGCGAAAACCTACAAAACTCTTCTTCTCCTGAACCGTAGCTCCAATTGACTTGAAATTTGGTACACATGTGTAGAATGGACATCCTTGAAAACGTTACTTAGGAAAAATGAATACGATACAAAATGGCTGAAAGGGGCGTGTTTATGTAAATGTCCAAATTTTAACAATATATACGTGTCAATAAATCAAATGTAATTTTGACTGATGGTTTTTCAAACCTAACATGCTTAAAGATGACATCACTCTGAAGTACTGTGCAAAGAATGGCCATGCCAAAATTCCCATTTTCTGGTCAAAAATGTTCTAATTTGGTAAATTAATAGTACAGGCCAACAGGAATCCACAAACCAAGAATGACCGACATACGCCACTAGGGGGCACTACAGGACAAGCCAAAATTCCCATTTTCTGGTCAAAAATGTTCTAATTCGGTACAAGAATAGTACAGGCCAACAGGAATCCACAAACCAAGAATGACCGACATTCGCCACTAGGGGGCACTACAGGACAAGCCAAAATTCCCATTTTCTGGTCAAAAATTTTCTAATTTGGTACTTTGATACTACAGGCCAACAGGAACCCACATACCAAGTGTGGCCCACATTCGCCCTTAGGGGGCGCTACAGGCTACTCCAAAATTTCGTTTTCTGGTCAAAAACGTTCTAATTTGGTACATTGATACTGCAGGTCAACAGGAACCCTCAAACCAAGAATGGCCAACATTCGCCCCTAGGGGGCACTACAGGCCATGCCGAAATTCCCATTTTCTGGTCAAAAATGTTCTAATTTGGTACATTAATAGTACAGGCCAAAAGGAATCCACAAACCAAGAATGACCGACATTCACCACTAGGTGGCGCTAGAGGCCAAGCCGAAATTCCCATTTTCTGGTCAAAAAAGTTATAATTTGGTACATTGATACTACAGGCCAACAGGAACCCACAAACCAAGTATGGCCCACATTCGCCATTAGGGGGCGCTACAGGCCACTCCCAAAATTTCGTTTTCTGGTCAAAAATTTTCTAATATGGTACATTGATACTACTGGCCAACAGGAACCCACAAACAAAGAATGGCCAACATTCGCCCCTAGGGGGCACTAGAGGCCACGCCGAAATTCCCATTTTATGGTCAAAAATGTTCTAATTTGGTACATTGATACTACAGGTCAACAGGAACCCTCAAACCAAGAATGGCCAACATTCACCCCTAGGGGGCGCTACAGGTAATTCCCAAAAGTCCCATTTTCTGGTCAAATATTTTCTAATTATGTACATTGATACTACAGGCCAACAGGAACCCACAAACCAAGAATGACCCACATTTGCCCATAGGAGGCGCTACAGGCCACGCCCCCAAAAAATATTTTCAAAGTGATACCATTTCCACGCCATTTAACCAATTCTTTTGAATCTTGGTGTACATGCCTCATTTCTCATTGGGAACAAAAACGCCTCAAGGATCCATAAGGTATGATGGATTTTCCTGTAGACTGAAAATGTTTCGTTTAGGATTCAGACAGAAATACATGTTTTTTGGATTCATCCATTGAGAGGGTTTAACCCCAACCCTCTACTGATCAATTTGAAATGATTTGCCATTTTGAGGAGGAATCCGCATTGCTGCTTGCAGCTATATTTATTATTATTATTATTATTATTATTCTTCTCCTTGAGCCCCAATAGCTCAAAAAGTCACTGGTCAAAAGTTTTCTAAATTGGCACATTGATACTCCATGCCAACGGGTACCCCCAAACCAAGAATGGCCCACATTCGCCCATAGGTGGCGCTACAGGCCACGCCCAAAAAAACAAAATTCAAAGTGATACCATTTCCACGCCATTTGTCCAAATCTTCTGAAACTTGGTGTACATGCCTCATTTCTCATGGGGAACAAAAAAGCCTCAAGAACCCATAACTTCCGCCATGATGGATTTTCCCGTACGTTGAAAATTTGCGAAAACCTACAAAACTCTTCTTCTCCTGAACCGTAGCTCCAATTGACTTGAAATTTGGTACACATGTGTAGAATGGACAGTCTTTGAAAACGTTACTTAGGAAAAATGAATACGATACAAAATGGCTGAAAGGGGCGTGTTTATGTAAATGTCCAAATTTTAACAATATATACGTGTCAATAAATCAAATGTAATTTTGACTGATGGTTTTTCAAACCTAACATGCTTCAAGATGACATCACTCTGAAGTACTGCGCAAAGAATGGCCAACATTCGCCCCTAGGGGGCGCTACAGGCCATGCCGAAATTCCCATTTTCTGGTCTAAAATGTTCTAATTTGGTACAATGGTACTACAGGCCAACAGGAACCCACAAACCAAGAATGGCCGACATTCGCCACTAGGGGGCGCTAAAGGCCACGCCAAAATTCCCGTTTTCTGGTCAAAAATGTTCTAATTTGGTACATTGATACTACAGGCCAACAGGAACCCACAAACCAAGAATGGCCAACATTCACCCCTAGGGGGCGCTACAGGCCATGCCGAAATTCCCATTTTCTGGTCTAAAATGTTCTAATTTGGTACAATGGTACTACAGGCCAACAGGAACCCACAAACCAAGAATGGCCAACATTCGCCATTAGGGGGCGCTACAGGTAATTCCCAAAAGTCCCATTTTCTGGTCAAACATTTTCTAATTTGGTACATTGATTCTACAGGCCAAAAGGAACCCACAAACCAAGAATGGCCCACATTCGCCCCTAGGGGGCGCTACAGGCCACTCCAAAATTCCCATTTTCTGGTCAAATATTTTCTAATTTTGTACATTGATACTACAGGCCAACAGGAACCCACAAACCAAGAATGGCCCACATTCGACCATAGGTGGTGCTACAGGCCACGCCCCAAAAAAATATTTTCAAAGTGATACCATTTCCACGCCATTTGTCCAATTCTTCTGAAACTTGGTGTACATGCCTCATTTCTCATTGGGAACAAAAAAGCCTCAAGGATCCATAAGGTCCGGTATGGATTTTCCTGTACATTGAAAATGTTTCGTTTAGGATTCAGACAAAGACATGTTTTTTGAATTCCTTAATTGGGAGGGTTTATCCCCAACCATCTACTGATCAATTTTAAATGATTTGCCATTTTGAGGAGGAATCCGCATTGCTGCTTGCAGCTATATTTATTATTATTATTATTATTTCTTCTCCTTGAGCCCCAATAGCTCAAAAAGTCACTGGTCAAAAATTTTCTAAATTGGCACATTGATACTCCATGCCAACGGGTACCCCCAAACCAAGAATGGCCCACATTCGCCCATAGGTGGCGCTACAGGCCACGCCCAAAAAACAAAATTCAAAGTGATACAATTTCCACGCCATTTGTCCAAATCTTCTGAAATTTGGTGTACATGCCTCATTCCTCATGGGGAACAAAAAGCCTCAAGAACCCATAACTTCCGCCATGATGGATTTTCCCGTACGTTGAAAATTTGCGAAAACCTACAAAACTCTTTCTTCTCCTGAACCGTAGCTCCAATTGACTTGAAATTTGGTACACATGTGTAGAATGGACATCCTTGAAAACGTTACTTAGGAAAAATGAATACGATACAAAATGGCTGAAAGGGGCGTGTTTATGTAAATGTCCAAATTTTAACAATATATACGTGTCAATAAATCAAATGTAATTTTGACTGATGGTTTTTCAAACCTAACATGCTTAAAGATGACATCACTCTGAAGTACTGTGCAAAGAATGGCCATGCCAAAATTCCCATTTTCTGGTCAAAAATGTTCTAATTTGGTAAATTAATAGTACAGGCCAACAGGAATCCACAAACCAAGAATGACCGACATACGCCACTAGGGGGCACTACAGGACAAGCCAAAATTCCCATTTTCTGGTCAAAAATGTTCTAATTCGTACAAGAATAGTACAGGCCAACAGGAATCCACAAACCAAGAATGACCGACATTCGCCACTAGGGGCACTACAGGACAAGCCAAAATTCCCATTTTCTGGTCAAAAATTTTCTAATTTGGTACTTTGATACTACAGGCCAACAGGAACCCACATACCAAGTGTGGCCCACATTCGCCCTTAGGGGGCTTACAGGCTACTCCAAAATTTCGCTTTCTGGTCAAAAACGCTCTAATTTGGTACATTGATACTGCAGGTCAACAGGAACCCTCAAACCAAGAATGGCTAACATTCGCCCCTAGGGGGCACTACAGGCCATGCCGAAATTCCCATTTTCTGGTCAAAAATGTTCTAATTTGGTACATTAATAGTACAGGCCAAAAGGAATCCACAAACCAAGAATGACCGACATTCACCACTAGGTGGCTTAGAGGCCGCTTCTAAATTCCCATTTTCTGGTCAAAAAGTTATAATTTGGTACATTGATACTACAGGCCAACAGGAACCCACAAACCAAGTATGGCCCACATTCGCCATTAGGGGGCTTACAGGCCACTCCCAAAATTTCGTTTTCTGGTCAAAAATTTTCTAATATGGTACATTGATACTACTGGCCAACAGGAACCCACAAACAAAGAATGGCTAACATTCGCCTCTAGGGGGCACTAGAGGCCACTGAAATTCCCATTTTATGGTCAAAATGTTCTAATTTGGTACATTGATACTACAGGTCAACAGGAACCCTCAAACCAAGAATGGCCAACATTCACCCCTAGGGGCGCTTACAGGTAATTCCCAAAAGTCCCATTTTCTGGTCAAATATTTTCTAATTATGTACATTGATACTACAGGCCAACAGGAACCCACAAACCAAGAATGACCCACATTTGCCCATAGGAGGCGCTACAGGCCACGTTCCCAAAAAATATTTTCAAAGTGATACCATTTCCACGCCTATTTAACCAATTCTTTTGAATCTTGGTGTACATGCCTCATTTCTCATTGGGAACAAAACGCTTCAAGGATCCATAAGGTATGATGGATTTTCCTGTAGACTGAAAATGTTTCGCTTAGGATTCAGACAGAAATACATGTTTTTTGGATTCATCCATTGAGAGGGTTTAACCCCAACCCTCTACTGATCAATTTGAAATGATTTGCCATTTTGAGGAGGAA